>NC_133664.1:134930786-135024253 GCF_037893015.1 Macrotis lagotis | reverse complement strand
TTTTATACTGGAGTGGTAACAAATTGCAACTATGGGGAAAATATTTTCTTAAGGCAATTCATAATTCTAGAGCTGCAGTTTAGAATTCTAACCTGCTTTGTCCTTTCAATCTTTGTGGCATCTTTTTGAGGATCATTAGTGGTGCTCTTTGATGTCCAGGTCACTCATTTGAGTTTGTTCCTGTTGGGGCATGATGCCTTTGCTAGATGAGTATTTTCTCCTGTTAGATTGGGATTTTTCTTCACAGAAAACTTCATATCTGCTACATAAGGCACTCTTCTGAAAGGTACAGTTTGCTTGGCACAGAATTTGGTACATAAAATAGAAAGTTATCCATCTTTCTATGCTGGATTCTCTAGGCTTATTGTCTATTGATCAGTAATCTCTGCATCTACCAGCTTCAGACTCAGTTGAAATCATTGGAATATTTCTGAACTCTTCAAGAAAGAACATAGAGACTTTCAACCAAGATAGAAGAGAAAAGCCAGGATCTTTCTTAAGCTTTCCTGGGTTTCCTTCAGTAGTGACTTCAATCAAATCTCTTAACAGATTTTGTAGTAACAGAATCCACAAAAGAACAGAAAGGAAGATCTTCCAGAAAGGACTATCATGGGGTGGAGAATGGGGACTTGTAAAGTGTGAGTGTACACAGGGTAGAGAACAGAAACCCAGAGCATAAGCATTAGCCTGAGCTGAGGACTAACATGGGGATCTCAGATGTGGTAGAGATCTCAAGCAGAGGCTTTTGCAGTTTTAACTAGGTGGGTCAGCTGTGCAGTGATCAGGATAGGAGAGCTCCACCTGGGTGCCCAGGAGCCCAATTCAGCTGGCATGGCTGAACTGGACTGTCTGACCCTCATGGAGAAGAACTCCATGGGTTCCCAGCCTGGAGAGCCTAGCATTCTGTTACAGACAGCCAAGAGACAGCTCTGGGTGTTCCCACGTTTTTCAGTGGAGCAGGGGGTAGGTGACTGATATTCTCCACTTAGTCCAAAGAGAGAGCCTCTGGAATTCCTTACCAGTTGATGCACTGAGCAACTTCCCAGAGTTTCTAACATTGATAGCTCCAGTGCAGTAAGCAAACCTCTAGGGTTATCATCATTGAAAGAACAATGAAATGGTAATCAAGGTACTTGTATTCAATTTCCTGATTTCAATTTTGTGAGAACATGGAAAAAAATAATTTGATCTATCTATATGTCTCATTCCTGAAAAGCAGAAAACATTTATACCTTTCTTATTTTGTGTAGATGATGAAAGGATTTAGTTTATAAAGCAATAAATTTATATTTCAAATCCCAAAACATATAAGAAAAGTCAGAGAAAATTAGGGTCTATTGAAAATTATCTTGGAGTTAAGGATGGTCTGGTTTAGAAAAGGAGGGCAGAAGGCTATTAAATGTGAAGTTTAGGAAAAGAATGTTAATTGAACTTTATTTCATAAAGACTTCTTGAAAGAGCTCAAAAAAGAATAGTAAAAATCAAAAGGAAAAAAATGGCAGAATAAATGAAAGAGACAATTAACCACTTGTAACAAAAAGTGACAGAGGAAACTAATTCTTTAGAAATACAATTGAGCAAATGCAAAAAGAAAATAACTTCAAAATTACAATTGGACAAATGGAAAAAAAAACAGCAGCTCCTTTAAAAATATAAGTGAACAAATGGACAAGGAAATGTGAAAGAAAACTGAAGAAAGTAACTCCTTGAAGAATAGGCTGGGGATACTAATAACTCCATGAGATATAAAGAATCAGTTAAACAAAATTAAAAATAAAATGAAAAAAAGCAGAAGAAAATGTAAAATACTTCATTGGTAAAACCACTGACCTTGAATAGATCCAGAAGAGAGAATATCCAAATTATTGGACTACCTTAAAGTCATGATCATAAAAAATGTCTAGAAAGCATTCTTCAGGAAATTATCAAGGAAAAATGCCCTTATATCCAGGAATCAGTGGTCAAAATAGTCATTGAAAGAATCCACCAATCTTCTACTGAAAGGGATTCCAAGATGAAAAGTCTATTGTAGTCAAATTCCAGAATTATCAGACCAAGGAGAAAACTTGCAACAGAGCAGAAAGAAGTAATTCAAATTCCAAAGAGCCACAATCAGGATTACACAGGACTTCACTGCATCAACCTTAGAGGACTGAGGGACCAGGAATATTACCAGAGGTCAAGGGAGCTTGTATTTCAACCAACTAACTAGCAAAACTGAGCATAGTCTTCCAGGAAAAAGATGGATATTTAACAAAATAGGTGATTTTCAAACATTCCTGATGAAAAGACCAGAGGAGGAGGAGAGAAAATGTGATCTTGAAACAGGAGACTCAAGAATTGCATGGAAAAAATAAATTGGGACAAGAAAAGACTGCTATTCAATAAAACAATAAAATAATAACACAAATTAAGACATTTAAATGAAAGTGAGTGATCATTAGAAATGGGAGGAAGGAGAGGCATAATGTGGTAAATTGCATCATGTCAAGAATACAAACAACCTATTACAGTACAGGGAAAAATGGAGGGGATGAGAATTGCTTGAATCTTACTTTCATTGGTTTTGTTTCAAAGAAGGAATAACACATACGTTCATTTGAGTTTAGAAATTTATTTTACCATTCAGCTATTGGGAGGGAAAATAATGGGGAAAGAAGAGAGAAGAGAGGGAAGAAGCAGAAAAGAGAAAGAGAGAAGAAAAGGGAGGGTGACTGATAGAAAGGAGGAAGTATTGAAGGGAGATGTATTAAGGAGCAAAACAATGGTGAAGAGCAATAGGGTAAAAAGAGGAAAAAGTTAAAATGGAGGGGGAGATACCACGGAAGGTAATAAAGAGTTAGTAATTATAATTGAATGTAAATGGAATGAACTCTCCCATAAAATAGAAAAAAATAACAGTATAGTGGCATAAAAACCAGAATCCTACAATATGCTGCTTAAAAGAAACGTATTTGAAGCAGAGAGATACACACTGCATAAAGGTACAATGTTGATGTGAAAAAGTCAGGGGTAGTAGTCCTTATCAAAGACAACGCAATTGCAAAAATAGATCTCATTAAAATGAATAAGGAAGAAAACTGCATCTTCCTAAAAGGTACCATATACAATGAAGCAATATCAGTACTGAATATAAATGCATCAGGTGGTAGAGCACCTACATTCTTAGAGGAGTTAAATGAGTTATAGGAAGACATAGAAAGAAAAATTATACTGTTGGGGGACCTCAAACTCCCTTTCTCAGAATTTGAAAAAAAAAAAAGCTTTAACCATAAAATAAACAAGAAGTAAGTTAAATTTAAGAAGATAATACTAGAAAAGTAAGATATTATATACCGCTGAAGGAAATTCAATTGATATAGAAAGGAATATACCTTTCATTCTTCAGCACATGATATCTTCAGAAAAATTGACCATTTTTAGGGTATTAAAAGACTCGTAATTAAAGCAGAATGGCAACAATTTTAAAAGTATTCTTTTGGATCATGGTTCAATAAAGATCACTATCAATCGAAGGCCAAGGAAGGATAGACCTAAAATTAATTGGAAACTCTATAACCTAATTTTAAAGAATGAGGGGATCAAAAAAATCATATAAATAATTAATAATTTAATCCAGTACAATGACAATAACATCCCAAAATTTTGGAGATATAACCAAAGCAATAATCGGGGAAATATTATATCTCTAAATGCTTACATGAATAAAATAGAAAAAAAAAGGAAATCAATGAATTGGTCATGCAACTAAAAAAACTAAAGAAAGGACAAATAAAAAATATCCAAATGAATATCAAATTAGAAATTCTGAAATTTATAGGAGAAATTATTATAATCATAGGTAATAAAGCTGTTGAACTAATAAAATTGAGTTGTGCTATGAGAAAAACAATAAGATAGATAATGGGTTAATTTGATTAAAAAAAGAAAGGAGAAAATCAAATTATCAGTATGAAAAATTAAAAAGGTGAATTCGCTACTAATGTGGAGGAAATTGAAGTAATAATTCATAGTTATTTTGTTTAACTGCATGTCAATGTATTTGTCAGTCTTCAGGAACCTGGATAAATATTTACAAAATATAAAGTGCTCAGGTTAAAAGAGGAAATTAAATACTTTAAAAATCCCATTTCAGAAAAAAAAAATATTGAACAAATCATCATTTAAACTCCCTAAGAAAAAATATTTTCCATGGCTAGATGAATTCATCAATGTATTCTATCAAACATCCAAGAGATAATTAGTTCTAATTCTATATAAACTATTTGAAAAAATAAGTGAAGAAGTTCTGCTAAATTCCTTCCATTATACCAATATGGTGCTGATACCTAAACCAAGAAGAGTCAGAATAGAGAAAGAAAATTATAGACCAATTTCCATATCAAAAATGGATGCAAAAATTTAAATAAATTATTAGCTAAGTGATTACAGAAAATTATCACTAGGATAATACTTTATTATCAAGTAGGATTTATGTCAGGAATGCAGATTTTTTTCAATATTGGAAAAACTATCAGAATTGTTGACCATATCAAGAACAAAATTAACAGAAATCATATGATTATTTTAACCAATAGTGAAACATCTTTTTGACAAAATAAAGTACCAATTCCTATTAAAAATATTAAAGAGCATAGGAATAAACAGAGACTGCTATAAAGTGATTATGATGGGTAGTACTGAGCCTGGAGTCAGTAAGATCTGAGTTCAAATCCAACCTCAAACACTTATTATCTAGCAATTAGATACAATGGCAAGAGATGAAAAGAGAAATTTCACTTAAAGTAATTGTAGACAACATAAAATACTTGGGAATCTGCATATCAAGACAATTTCAGAGGTTTTATAAAAACAACCATAAAACACTTTTCACACAAATAAATCATTGTGTAATTGTGTAAATGTCAATTGTTCATGGGTTAACTGAACTCTTATAATAAAACTGAAAATTCTACCTAAATTAAATTAATTTTTTAGAGCCATACTAACTAAACTACTGAAATGTTCCCTTTTTGAGCTAGAAAAAAATAGTGATCAAACTCATATGGAGGAACAAAATGTCAAAAATACCAAGGGAGTTATAAATTAGGTGCAAAAGAAAGAGTAGTAAATAATTATGGTAATCTGTTGTTTGAGAAACCCAAAGATTTCTGTTACTGGGATAAAACCTCACTCTTTGATTGAGAACTGCAGGGAAAATTGGAAGATAGTATGGCAGAAACTAAGTATAAACCAATATTTCATACCCTACACAAAAATCAGGTCAAAATGGGTACAGGATTTAGTCATAGAAGATGATATCATAAGACAATTAGAATAAAGAATAGTTTACCTGTCAGATCTCTGGAAAGGGAAGCATTTTAAGATCAAAAAAGAGAGAACATTATAAAATTAAAAATGGATAATTTTGATTACATTACACTGGAAAGTTTTTGCACAAATAGAATAAATACAACCAAGATTAAAAGGAAGCTAGTAAGTTGGGAAACAATTTTTATAACTAGTGTTTCTGACAAAGGACTCATTTGTAAAATATAGAGAGAAATGAGTCAATATATAAGAATACAAATCATTCTCCAATTTATAAATGGTCAAAAGATATGATAAGAGAATTCTCAGATAAAAATATTTAGGCTATCTATAGTCATGTGAAAAATTACTCTAAATCATTATTGATGAGAGATATGCAAATTAAAACAACTCTAAGGTACAACTTCACACCTATCAGATTTAATGTGCCTTAAAAGAATGATCATTGTTGAAGGGTATGTCAAATGCTTGGACACTAAGGCATTATTGGTAGAGTTGTGAACTTTCTGGAGACCAATTTGGAATTGCACCCAAAGGGCAATAAAACTGTGCTTAGCCTTTAATCCAGCAATACCACTACTAGGTCTGTATCCCCACAAGATAACAAAAAAGGGTAAAAATATTTATATCAGCTATTTTCAGAGTGGCAAAGAATAGGAAATTGAGGCAATGTTCATCAATTGGGGAAGGTTTAACAAATTGTGGCATATGAATGTGAAGGTGTACTATTGTTCTGTTAGAAATCATGCTGAGTAAAGTGAGCAGAACCAGAAGAACATCATACACATTAACAGTAACATTGGGTGATGATCAATTTTGATAGACTTATTCAATTCAGTGGTACAATAATCAAAACAATTTTAAAAGCCTTGCAATTGGGGTAGCTAGGTAGCTCAGGAGATATAGCACTGGCCCTGGAGTCAAGAGTACCTGAGTTCAAATCCAGCCTCAGACACTTAATAATTACCTAGCTGTGTGGCCTTGGGCAAGCCACTTAACCCCATTGCCTTTAAATAAATAAAATTAAAAAAGAAAATACCATCTATATTCAAAGAAGAAACTATGGAATTTAAATAATGTAGGCCAAAGCTTACTTTCTTTCATGTTTTCCCATTTTTAATCAATTCTTCTTTCACATTATGATTAATGTGATTATATGGTTGATATGGTTATACATGTATGACTATATAAGATTGATTTCTGTCAAGGAAAAAGGGATGGAAAAGGAGAGAGAGAGAAAAATGTGGAATCAAAACCTTGCAAAAATGACAGTTGAAAACTATCATTGCATGTAGTTGGAAAAATACATAAATAAAATGTTCTTTTAAAAATTTCAATAATAAAGGACATAAAACCTAAGTTTATAACTAGTGGAAGAAGTCTTTCAAATTCTTCTTCTTTACATCTTTTTATCTGAAATTTACCACTTCCCAAAGTGTAGATTGAGTATAATATTATCATGATATTAGTCTTTCCTCTTAGCAGCTTCTTTTTATGTAAGACTAAATAATCCAAATGAAAACACACATTTTATTCCATAATAACTTTGCATTAAGTTCTAAACAGACAATGCATATTTGCTAAATAATGACCAAACAGTTCTTATTATAAAAGTAATGGTTTTATAGAACAAGAGAAAATGAACATAAAGAAAGTTCTCAAAGGTTCTACTAACGGCATTGGTAAATTAGTCATTGGTCACTGGACAGATGTTACATGCCCCAAGGGCATGTTTATTAATTCTTCTGGCCATTTCTATGCCAATTTGTTACTCAAATCCCATCTCCTTGACAAGTATTGGAATGATCCAGTTACATTTGAAAGGAGCTCAACATAAGTTAGGTATTAATGTGGTCTTACTTTAATAAATGTTTTCATCTACTTATCTTTGTAACTTGACCCTCATAATCAGCAATTTTAAAGGAACACTTTGGTTTGCATATGTATTTACATATTCACAAATAATATCTTATTTTAACAAAATTATATTTTTACTTCCAAAACACTTTGTATACATTACTTCATTTGATTCTCTGAAAAAATTTTTAAAAAGGTAGTTGTGACATATATTTCTTTGTGATACATTATCATCCATTTGATACATCCTCCCTTTTCTAGAAGCTTTAATGACTAAAATATCAAAAGTTTTTGTTTCTCAATCTTGGAGAGTTTCTGGTGAGACTTGGGATACTTGAAATCTCTATAAGACACAATAAGACTTTTGACTGCTGTGCATAGGAATTGCAATGGTTTGTACTTGGAAATTAGAATGTGAGAAAGAAGGAAGCTGAGAATTCATTGATCATAACTTCATCATCTGGTGAAGTAAAAGAGTGGAGAAACATGGCCTCCAGTTTTGAATCTGGATAGGTATTTGCCTCTGAAATTGTCCCATAAGACAAATTATTAAATAGTTTGGGGCATTGCTTTGTGGAGAGTGTAGGTCAGTTAACCTAGTGTGTAATGCAGGGGTAGTGTTGAAAGCCTAGTATGTGGAAACACCTGATCCTGAAGGATTGAGGAGTCAAAGACACCTAAACCCTAGGCACTTCTTTTTCTTCTAGTCTGTCCCAGACAAAGGAGCAGCCCTTTTCTAGAGAGAGGGAGAGAGAGAGAGAGAATTAGATAATAGAGAGATAGAGAGATAATGTGTGTGTATATATATATATATATATATATATATATATATATATATATATATATATATATAAATTTTCTCATTGAGTGATTGTTTTTCTTAACTTCATTATAATTTTCAGGGTATTCCGTACCTGGGTAAGTTGTTTTTTTTTACCATTTATTTTAAGGTATAATTTCCTTTGCCATTTTTCCTCCTTGCTATTCTATTTTGTTTCTCTGGTTTCATTACGTTCAAGTTCTCTTGAGGTCATATATTTTTCCTCCAGTGTTTTAAAATAGTTTATCAAGTTTCTGTCTTCCTGTTTTATCTCATGTATATCCCTTATTCAATTAGGATTTGGTATTTTTCTTGGTTTACTTAGCTCAGAAGATTCATTATCTCAGATGGGAGTGGGGTATGTTTGGGTCAGACTCAATTCTAATTTATTTAAATGACTTTTCTTTGAATTAATTTTATCTTTAGATTGACTAATAAAGTAATCATCTAACTGAGCCTCATGAACAATGAATTTTTGTGAATGTGTAGATCCATATAGTACCTTGCACTTTGGATAGCTTGTCTGGAGGAATTTATGTATGACTTAGAGACTAAATTTCAAGATGACATACTTTCTTTTTTCTTTCCTGTTTTCCCTCATTATATGTTCCCCTTATTGTTCCACAAACTCGGTCTCAAATCTTTTTTTCTTAGTTCACTTGGTGAAATGAATGACTCACTAACCATAGAATACTAAAAATCAGAAAACATTTTGGAGCAATTACGTTTTAACTAATATTAATAATCAGTCTGGATTCATCTCATTGCTTCACAAATCATACCAGCTTTGCAAAAATTGAATCATTATATAGAAACTTTTGCCTGAATGTAGAGATTCATGTTGAATTAAGAAAAATGAATTTCTTTGCTTTCCAAAATAAGTATTAATATTTTCTCTATACTGGTTAATTTCTAATATACCCTACTTTAAGATTTGAAATGTTATTTCTCAACAGATAAACAGATAGTACTTTACAAAGGAAGAAATCCAAGTTATGGTCATTTAAAAATTCTCCACATCATTTATTAGTATATAAATGGAAATTACAACAGTTCTGAGTTTCTACTTCAAACCTCTCAGAATGGAAAAATGATCAAAAAAAGAAAAATGGCAGCTTTTAGAAAGACTGAGAGAAAACAGGTTTTTAATATTGGTGAAGCTATGAATTGACTTAGCCATTCAGGAAACCAATTTGGATCTTTGACTCAGTGATGATCATAATTAAGCTACTAAGCTCAGGAGAATGTTTAGCTATTAAGAGAGAACCTCCTTTAAATGCATTTCCACTAAAGTTGTCTTATTTAAACTCTACAGAGTGCTACATTTTGTGGTAGTAAAAACAAAACTGAAAACAAAGAGGGTGCCCATTATTTGGGAAATAATTGACTTATTTTATATTATTGTAATGGATTGTTTTCTGAGAAATCTGAGTGAAATTTTAAGAATGAGAAATAATCAGAACCATAACAGTTTATGTAATTGCAACATTATAAAGAAAAGCAACATTGAAATCCTGAGAACTCAGATTAATGTAATTAGATATCATGAATTTTGAGTGTAAAAATTGAATGATACATTTAATCTCTTGGGAAAAAAAAATGACAGACAAACCCTAGGTGTGATATGAGATATGGACTTTGGAATATGCAAATGAATTATCTTTCATCTTTTTACTTTTTCTTGCTATTAGAATATTTACCTACTCCCCATTGTGGAATACATACAGACATTTTAATAATTTTTCTGGTCAGACAGACTATTGATTGACTACTGAGCCAGAGCTAAGACACATTCAAAAGACGTTGACCTTATCCTCATCTCTGCCTGACAGTAGTATAGTGAAAAAGCAAGAACTATTTGAAGACATGATTACTTCCTCAGACCTTCCTCTCCAACCTAGGACAATTACAGAATGACTTGTGAATGGACCCAGTAGAACTATAGTTGAAATATTTTTGGAAATATATTTGATGGACCAATGTTAAGGAGAAGTTGTAGTCCTGATCCTCCAGGAAATAGGGTAGCCTGGGGACAGTGTGCCATTTGGAGGATAGTGTTTATATCTCCTTTCTTGCTGTAGCTTAACTATAAATATCCCTCAGAAATAGCTGACAGATGCAATTTTGGTAAGTGGAATTGGAATGCTAATCAATGACAGTTAAGTGGTGGTGGGAGATGTTCTGGAATGGGAACTCAATTCAATAACGTTAGCAAAAAATCTCTCCACTTTTTCATGGGTATCCTAGAACCTTGTCAGAAAGATGTAGTTATTCTCACTGCATTTCTAAATTCAGTCTCACTACATATGTATTAGGAATGCTCTTTTAAGAAAAACTATGTAGAATAATTTTATAAGATATCATTTTAGAAAAGATGAATAAATATCCTTAATATGTTTTTAAATTTGTTTTGCTACATACCAGCTTTCTTCAAGGAATACAGAGTGATATTGCTAAAATTAATAGAAAATTCACATTAAAATGTACATCTTACTTTACTTTAAAAATATACTGATGAAATGAAAGACTTAATGGAAGATTAAGTTAGAGAAGCAAGTTGACAGAATATTGGTGGTGAAAGAGAATTAAGTATTAGATAAAATTTGTCAGAAAAGTATGAAATTGTGATAATAGAGGAAAAGTGAGAATTTATCATGTAATCATACAATGCTAGGAAAATTCTAACATGAAAGAGATATGATAGTTGTTTTCATTGGTTGTACCCAAACCAATTGTATTTAATTACATGTTTATTTTGGAGAACCAATGTTTTGAATGTCTCAAATATTTACAATAAATGTATCCATTGTAAAAATAAATCTGCTTTTAAGAAGACTTTATTCTAGAGTCCACCATCCTCCTACACTGAAAAAAAAAAGACAAAGAAAAGCAATATAAAATTATGTAAGTGATGACTGTGGTAGTGCAATTTAAATCTAAATACCATTTAAAATTATAATAGGACATGGCTTTATTTAGTGCATCTGGAAATATATATTTTTAATTTATGTCAGAACAGATGTTCTCAAAAATTTTTTTAAAAGAAAAACAATTGTTTTAAAAGATAAAAACAGCAACCACAAAAATACGCCTTTCCCATTATCCCCAAAACATTGTTGTTATAATTTTAGATAGCTCTGTGTTAGATGAAATAAAGCACTATGTTTAGAAAAAAAATTAAAATGTAAATTTAGCTTATGTTATCACACACCCCTTTTACATTACAACATTTTCTAGTTGCTCTATGAAAATCAAGGGAGAACATTTCAAATTATTAAAGTTTTCCCTGCTTTCAATAAATATAAAGAGAACAACCTTTTACTTTGATTGGTCCCTAGGCAAAATTTGGATCATGGAAAATGGGATTACATGGGCATACCATTTATATTTATATTCATTCCAGGAATGAATTCATGGATTAATCTAATCAATAAATTTACATGAACAGAATTACATCCCTGAAATTTTTTTAATACCTTAAGAGATTTTGTCTTTGTTATTTAGGAATTTTGACTTCTCATTTTTTAAATTTATAAATTAAGTGCATTTTGCATTTTTTAGGAAACGAAATGAATACTCAATAGGGCAAAATATACTGGTCTATTTTTGCTGTTGTTATTGTTGTTGAGTGAAATTTAGTACCATGATAGCTTGATATGAAATCCAAGTTTTCTATTTTTAATTTTGAAAGTTTCTTCCTTTTAGAAATTTCATGATGTGATCCCTAATGAGAGCACTATAATGAATAGTATAGAAGATTTTGCCTTATGCCAAGGCAATGTTTCATTTGAAATGCATTAGAAATAATTATTAACATTTGAAAATATGTAATGCTATTCAGTTTTGATTTTGATGCTAGTATCTACATATAGACACAAAATAGTTTCCAACCATGAACTTATAATTTTAGTGCACCTTACTAATATTTGATGCCAAATTCCTTAGAACAATTCAGGACTTTTCATATTCATTGAAAGAATTTCAGATGTGGTTCTTCATAGCTTGCTCTTCAGAAGATGTATTAAAAGTCCTGTTCAAAGTGCCATTGAAAAATACATACCCTTGAGACTTTAGGCATATATTTAAATAATGCCAAGAATTTTAAAATATTGTAAATGCAACAAAACATTGACATTTAAAAAGATTGATACTTTGTAAGGTTTTTGATTTTACAGAAGGGAAATTATCCCATTCTCAATCCCTGTTTCATGAGTTTTACAAAAAACATATCTGGAGAGAAAATATAGTATGGGGTATCACTAGACCCTGAACTTGGCACATTATTTTTTGTCTAGAATTTAGCCCAAATATAACATCATTTTTATACATACTTTACCACAACATATTTGTGACAAGATTATATATGTATTTATTAAGTGTTCCTTATATGCCAGGAACTTAGTACTTTAAGTTTTGTAAAGGTTTTTAAATAATTTACCTCATTTGAATTTCATAAAAAAAATTTCTGAAGTAGGAAGTATTATCTCCATTTGATAAATAAGAAATGTGAGGTTCAGATTTTTCTTTCCTAAAATTATATATTTATTAATTGTTTTGTATTGGAGTTGATTATATTTTTCATGATCCTAAATTAAATACTATCTATTATGCCTGCCAAGAAAATTCATCCATTTATTGTATAAACAAAAACACTAGGAAAGGTAATGGTAATCATTCTCTATATGGAAGAAAAAATGTTTTTCTTGAATTCTTTTTCAAGGACATCTTTTTTCTCAAACTTTTGAGTGATTCATGACATTTCTAAAACTTATCTCGTAAATCTATTTATAAGCTTTCCTCATCACTGTGTTCAGAATATCTTATTATCTGGTCTTCTTAGAAAATGTTTAAATATGCTTAAAACAAAACTTTGATTATCAAATGGAAAGAATGGAGAAAGAAATGAGAAAGATGGAACATTCAATTTTAATCAGTCCTCTTTGGATAAGATAAAAGAAGGTGGAAGAGTTATGGTAATGATGTTTTAATGAAATATTAAAACTTTTATGTCTAAATGACTTCACCTGCTGTTCATGTCATTTGCTATTCTTTAAAGTTTTTAGAAGCATATTAAAATGCCTAAGTTCCCATTGTTTTTATTCAGTTGCTCATTTATAACCATCATCATATTACTTTTATATTTTTGCATATAAGTAAATTGGTATATTATTATTGCAATATATGTTTCTGATCCCGTGCACAACAGACTTGTGAATAATATGTTTTCTGTCCTCTGTTTCCAGAACATTTAAAATGAATGAGTTATGATAGATAATCATCAACCAACTCTAAGACATAGTACAAGTGCTTATCAGTGTACAGAGTAATGGTCTACTAGAGAAACTCAAAGAAATCTTGCTTGTGGTCAGATTTATGGAATAAGAGTCAAAGTAACAAATAAGTTGAGGTGGAAATAGTGCCTTGGTATGGACGACAGTAAGGTTATAAATTACCCCTTGTTCTCCGAAGGTCAATGTTAAACCTTTCTCAAATCTTGTTTGTAATTCTGGGGAAAATAAAAACCACAATCTTTGCTTTGTCTCAGTTAATCTTGCTTATTTTGGGGAGCAAAATGATAACCTAAAAAGAGCACACAATTAAGGATTATATAAGGAGACTATATGTCTTAGTCTTAGGTGACCAATCTCCAAATAAAAATTCTTCCACAGTGTACCCCACAAAATATTCCCTTCAGAATGTAACGCTACTAAAAACTCTTATTATTATTACCTGGGATTTAGTTTCTAAGGTGATGACTCCTCTAAATACTAGTTTCATCATCTTAACTGAACTGCATAGTTTCTAACCAGAGATTAATTAAATTAGTAAAATGTTCAATTGAAAAGTAGAATGTACCACAGTGGTAAATTTCAATGTATGGAAAGAGAATCTGAGTTGCTAGGACAGCTCTGCAACCAACTCCAGTGACTTCAAACAAATCACTAATCTTTATGGGTTTCTTTTTTTACTCACATGTAAACTGAGGGAATTTTAGTAAGTTGTCTCTCATTTCTCAGCTCTAACAGCATACCATGTTGTCAACAATTCAATCAAATTTTGTTATTTGTCAGTTCAAAATATTTGGATTAATGAATTGTTTATAATAGAGATATACTAATGAACTTTTGAAAAACAATATCATTTTTTGTAGTTATATACCAGTTTGTTTCATCCACTGTTTTCAAAATGCACATCTCTAGCATATTATTAAGTTTAATAAACATTAATTAACTGGCTACTTTATCAAGGCATTGTGTTAAGAACTGGGGAAAGAATACCAAAAAGACAATCAGTGCCTGTCCTGAATGAGTTGACACCCTACTTGATTGTGTGTAAACTTGTACTTCACTGGTGGTTTCACTTTGCTTAACTTCAAATGGACAGAACCTTCAGTGGGATGGGGCAGTGACATATTCAGCCCTGAAATTCTGTCCCCAGGAGAATCAAAGCTAATATTGTATCAATGAGTGTGTATGGCTTAAAACCTTGGATATAATCAGTAGATAAATATTGGGGTATTAATTTTTGCTCTGAGTTCTACTGTATTTGCAATAATTAGTGGCTAATCTTCAAAATTCATTGCCTGTAAATCAGATAAAGTTCTCTACAATCTTAGAAATATTGTTTTAATTGAAAGAACCATATAAGCAACAACCTATCCTTCATATTATTTAAATAAAAAAATAATAAACATTCAAAATACCAACATGATACTTTTATTAATAATATAATTGCTTTGTGTCTGTGTATATTGACCCAATTTGATTTCATGGTACAAGACAGAAATATTACTTTGCAATAAAATTAGCTTCATCTCCATTATCTGTAAAACCTCTAAAAGAGTTCATAATGTAGATAGTCTCTTAGAAACAGGCAATGCTGTCATGTCTGCTGAGCTTTGACAGCTTACTGAAATTGTTTCAAGAAAGGTATTTTCATTACTAAGACTAGCTTGTACCTATTTATTGGGAGCTCACCCTTGAACAATTTTTATTCTCATTTTGTTATCAGCTTTGGTGATTGGAAATGGTAATTTGATGAGCCTTGTATGAACGTACATGCTCCCTTTTCAGCACTATTACATGCAATTTTAAGGTAACTCATATTGGCATCTCCAAATTGTATCTCTTTTTAAGCTTTATTTTTTTCTTTCACTCAGGATAGGAATGAATATTTTAGAAACAAACCCTCCCTTTTTAAACATATATTACTAACAAGGTAGTATTTCTGTCTACTGCAGTTCATTGATCTTTAATTCATTGAAATAATTCAAATTCAAATAACCAGTGATCTTTTGTGCATGATTCCTTTGAAAATGTGCTATCTTTATTTTGAATCATCTAGATTTCCCTCCCCAATTCCTTCCCTGTATGCCATGTCTTTCAGAGAGAAAGGAAAAGAGACAGATAGACAAAGAGTCAGAGAGAGAGAGAGAGAGAGAGAGAAAGAGAGAGAGAGAGAGAGAGAGCGCTAAGTTTAGAAATCAATTCTATCATTATATTTAGTGCTCTTCTCCCATAGGAGTCCCATCTCTTTGATAAAGGAAAGGAGGTGCATTTTTATCTCTTCCTGATGGGGCAATATTTTGTCTTAATTTTACAGCATTTATTTCAATATTTTTATTGTTCTTTTCATGTATATTGTTATAGTAATTGTGTAGGTTGTTTTCCTTACTGTTAAATTCATTTGCATCAGATAATATGTACATTTTTCAATGCTTCTCTATTTACCATATTCATGTTTTCTTACTTTATAGTGATTTATCATTAATACTTGTACCTCAACTTGTTTATAAATTCCCTAGTTCTAAACTATTATAAAAATAGCTGTTTTAAATATTGTAGTTATATGTATCTTACTTTAAATCTCTGATCTCATTGAATTATTATCTGTATCAAAAGGTAAGAGCATGTGATTCACATACTTAGTGTAATTACAAGTTGCTTTTACAAATGATTGAACCAACTCACAGTTCAACTAACATCCAACAATATTTCACACTGTTTCAATGTCATAGTGTTTTGCCCAATTTGAGTTTTTTCTTTTGTTATAGAAATTCAGACTTTTCTAAACTGGTAGAATAAATAGGTTTTGTTTTAGTCTGTCTTCACTTAATTATCAGTGACTCAGCATAGCTTTTCATTTTCTCTCTGTCAATCCTGGAAACTCCCAGGGCTCCAAATGACCAATTAGTGCCAGAACTGTGAAGGCACTTCACTTATCTTAGTTGAGAAAGGAGTTGTGCTTTCACTTATGGACGTTAACAGTCTGATAATTGGATTTCTTTCTAAACTTAAGCTGAATTCTGTAAATAATCCAGGAAGTTTCAGAGGACATAGTCATTTCACTCACATTGTAGTCTAGCTTTTTTTCTCTTCCTTTTTCTCCCTTCTTCTGTTAATGTAGTGATGTGTTCCTTCTTTGTAACAAATGACTATTGCAAATATAAAAGATGGATAAAAATAACCAATTTAGCTATTCTTACTATTTTTTGGAAATAGGCTGATAGTTTACCCCCCAAAAGAATAACAAGTAATCAGTAAATAATCATTGGTATGTTTACATTTACGTCCAAGGAAGTAGTGTGGCATCATAGAATGTCTATCATGAGATCAGAAAGTTTTAGATTATAGTCATTCTCCTTACATATCCTTACCAAATTATCATGGCTAATTCATTTTCTCTCTCAATTATTCAAATATTGAATAAAGGGTAACAGAGTGTCATAGTGAATTTGAAGGCAGGAGGTTTGAGCTTATATCCTGACTAAAATTTAATACCCATATAAATTTAAGCAAGTCACTAAATTTCTAGGCCTCAGTTTCCTCATGTGTAGATGATATTAAAATAGCTGTAAATCCTAAAGTTATAAGTTAAAGATAATTTGCTAATGGGTTTTAATGGAGAGAGTTTACATACTGAGAGCACCTTACAGTAATCAAATAACATCTGAGGACTTTAAAAAAATACATATGCTATATGGGGTGAAAACCAATGGTAAGTCTATCAAATTGTATGTCTCATCTTTCAATTTTAAAATATTTTATCCTACTGTTTGCTGTCTATTAGAAGTATAAATTTATAGCTGGCCATAATATCTAGTTTAGCCCTATTCATCTTACAGTTGAAAAAAGCTGAGGTGCTGTATAATAGTACTTATCCCAAGTTAGACAAAAAAGCATGTGGCAGAGCTGGGACTTGAATGAGTAATCAGAATCCAAATCTATTGCTCATTTCACAGTACTAATTCATACCCCTTTTTATTCTTGCATCTAATGATGACAAAATGAGGAAAAATGCAGAAAAGCTGACTACTGAATTGTGCACACAGTAGGAATTTATTAACTCTTAACTGAATGAGTGGATTAATTAAGAATTAATCAGTACTTTAAAAAATACATAGTAATAAATAAATATTCTAAGTCCTTACAGTTACATGATATAATTTTACATTTAAGGATCTACCTATTACGTTCTCTTAGTATACACTCACATTTTTTTTAAAACAATGAGCCATAACTTGAAATATGGGAGCTGGCTACTCCAGAAAAATATGTCATTTTCCTTCCTTGTTTCACTCAGGAATGCTATTTGGATGTGATATTTACTAAGTTCTCTTGCAACAAAAGCTGTTCATCTTTCAAGTATATTGGATCTTATATTTTTGATGAGTGTGTGTGCACATTCCATGTTCTGATGGTGAATGTTAACTTCTTCGAATGTTTTTATAGATTGTGAGTGAGTGTGTGTGTGTGTGTGTGTGTGTGTGTGTGTGTGTGTGTGTGTGTGTGTCTTGACCTCAGGGTGGTATCCCTACCTGCTGCAGTAAACTGGACAGGGTTGAGAAAGCAGAAAATTTTTAAAGCATCTCTTTCTAGTCCCTTCCTCACAAAAGGAGTTGATCAGTTTCACTATTAAAAGACACTCAGAGGACTACTGAATCCCACTTTTGTTTTCAGTGAGGAAACAACCCTATGACCTAGTCCAACTGTATGCAGGGTTGTTCAGTTGTACAGTTCCCAGTATATCTGCACCTGTTGCTTTGTCACTTTAGGAATGGTAAATTAATATGGATTAATATGGATGATGCCTTTTGATTTGTGAGTAAATGGGATTTAAATGAGGAAAATTTGTAAGAAGTTATCTATCTCACTCTCTCTTCCAAAATCATCATGATGTAGTGGCAATACAATCGAGACAACTGGTGATGCAGTAAATGACCTTGGCTTCTTAATTTGAAAGCAAATCTTTTTATTTGCAATCTAAGATGCATTATCCTGCACCACAATTTTCTTATTCTTTAGAATCCCTAAAATAAGATTCTGTAATAGGTATTATAGCGTTACAAGAAAATCTTTTCTCTGGCAAAAGTCTTTGGACAGGATCTAAAATAGATCTGATTCATATCAAATTTCGATCAGGTTATTTGATAATAAAAGTCTTGATCAGCTTATATTTTTCTATGTTTCTTGTTTAATCTTTACCTTTAATTTCTTATTTTTTTCTTATAATTTTAATATTCATTTTTAAAACATTGAATTAGAAATTTTCTCCCTTTCTCCCTCTCTACTTCCCTCACCCTCAAATTTCCATATGGAAGACAAATCATTCAATATAGGTTATTTTTGTGTAGTAATGAAAAGTATTTCAATAATGGTTCCTTTCGTTCATTATCAATAAAAGACCAAAATGACATCACTATGTTTGAAAAAAATTACAGTAAGTCCAACTGAGACTGATCAGACCAGTGTGAACTAAGAATGCTCTACCACAGTTCAGGCACAAATGGCCCATGCAAACATCTAAGATGGTAACTCTAAACTTACATGTATTTGTCTCCTTTGACTTGCTTTAATTCTGCCTTCTTCCTGAAGTGCAGCCCCTTCACTGATGAGGGCATGCCATGCTGAGTGGTCCTGTGCCAGTGTCTCCCATGCTGCAAAATCAGTTTTCAAGTTCTTCAGAAAGTCCTTCAGGGTGTCTCAGTATCACTTCTTCTGACCTCTTTGTGAGCACTTACCCTGTGTGAGTTTTCCATAAAATAGTTTTTTGGGCAAGTGTATGTCTGGCGTTCTAACAATGTGGCCAACTTTTTGTAATAATGTTGGAATATTTGACAGTTTGGAGATATCTGATATCTCTTCCTGCCAGGTGATCTTATTTATCTTCCTGAGAAAATTTAAATGGAAGTGATTCAGTTTTATGACATGGAGCTCGTAGACTATCCAGGTTTCATAGGCAATATAACAATGAGTTCAGACCTTCGGTTTGGTAGTTGATCAATACCTCTTCTCTCCCACACTTTCTTTTGGAGCCTCCCAAATACTGAGCTAGCCCTGGCAATGTGTCAACTTCATTGTACCTCCCTAGAAAGTGAGTGCTAAAGCAAGTGAATTTCTTGACAGTACTCAAAATCTCTTCATTTGCTGTAACTAATGGTTCCACATATGAATGGTGTGGTGTTGGATGATGGAGCACCCGTGTTTTCTTGGTATTAATTGTTAGAGCAAAATTAGTATAAGCAGCAGAGAATCTATCCATATTGTTGCAACTCAGCTTCAGAGGATTCTCTGAGTGCCCAACCATCTGCAAACAGAAGAACATGCACCAATGCTCCTTCCACTTTGGTCTTGGTTGTTTCCTTTTCAAGTTGAATACTTTACTGCTAGTGCATTATCTGACCTTGATGCCCTATTCATTCTCAGTGAAGGCATTTGATAACTTAACTGAAAACATCATGCTAAAAAGCATGGGAGCAAGGACACATTCTTCTTTCATTCCACTGGAGCCAAGAAAAGCAGGAGGGCATTATCCACCATTCAGGACCTGGGTAAGTGTGACATCATGAAACTGATGTAATACCACTGATGAACTTCTCTGTGCAACCAAATTTTGACACAATTTTGCATAAGTCCTCATGACTGATAGTATCAAAGGTCTTGTTCACATCTACAAATGCTGTATACAAATCTCTGTTCTGCTCCTGGCTTTTTTCCTGGAGTTGTCAGGCAGTGAATACCATATCGACTGTTCCTTGATGCCTTTTGTAGCTACATTGGCTTTCAGGGAGGTGATGATCGTTCAGGTGAAGCCTGTTGAGAAAAACCCTAGCAAGAATCTTAGCAGCAATGACCAAAAGAGAAATACCCATGTGATTGTCATAAGACAATCTATTCCTTTTCTGTTATAGAGATGGATGATGAAAGCATCCTTGAATTCTTGGGGGATAATCTCTTTATGTTCTATAATCTGGATAATTTCAGTAAAGTTTTAGATGAACAATGGAATCCCACCTTGTAAATCTCAGCTGGAATAGAGTAAGTACCATGTGTTTTGCCACTTGAAAGATTAATGACATTTACAACCTCTACTTCAGTTGGAATTTCAGTGAGGAACAGATTGTATTCGACTTTAGGTAAATGGTAAATAGCTTCTGCATGGATTGATGACAGTCTGTTAAGAACACTGTGGAAGTGATCTTAAGCCCATCTCTGTAGACACATGTCCCTATCATTAATCAATATGGTTCCATCAGCACTGAATAGCTGAGATGCATCCAAAGGTCTTCACCCATAAATAACTTTTAGGGCATCAGAAAAACACTTTGGACTGTTACTAAGTGCATGAAACTGAATTTCATCTGCCTTCTTACTGTGCCAAGAGTTCTTGTTTATTCTTTATTTTTGATGAAATTGAATGCTGCCTTCTTAGAAATGGACCAATTATCCTGCTGTAAACCCTATAGAGTTCTTGTTTTTCATTTAGCAAGTTCTGTATTACCCCATCGATTTCATCACACCAAGTCCTTATGTTTTTGAGTGTTTTGACCCAGATGAGCAAATGCATGCTGTGCACCAAATCTCTGAAAGCCTTCCATTCTTTTTCTGCTCCACTGTTGCCAACTCTATGATTGTGCATCTTTGCCCTAAGTTAGCAATACATTGTTCCTTTTCAGCTCTAATCTCTTGACATTGCTTCTTCTAGTAGTCATTTTGCCTTGGAAACACCATTTCAGTTGAATGTGAATATGTGAATATTTGTCTTGGAGAGGATGAGTCTGTGTCTGCACCACACATTGCCTTCATAACTATCACATCCTGTCTGTCTCTTCTCCTTATAATCATATAGTCTACTTGATACCAATGTTTTCTGTGAGGATTCATCCAGTAAGTTTTTTGCATTTAGGTAAATGAATGACAGTGTTGTGATGCAATGGTCATGAAATGCAAAAGCCTTCAGGAGTAGGTGACCTTGCTGTTGCTGTTTCCAATTCCATTTCTCCATTTCTTCCCATTTCTACCATGTCTGGTAGTCTGAGCCTACTCTAGAATTGAAGTCACCTATAATTATAAGCTTGTCCTTTTTTGGTACATTGATGATAAGGGTCTACAGGACTCCATAAATTTTATTTTTTACTTCATCTGTATTTGTCATTGCAGGAGCATTTATGGGTTGCCCTGATGATGGTAATGAGTTGTTGTGCAAGTAGCAATCTCATTATCATGAGCTTGGCATTCACTCCTTTTGGTAGACATTCAAGCATATTAATTAGAATAGTAAAACCTACTCCAGCTTCAAAGCACTCCCTTGACTGTGGTCAATCAAAAAAAAATGTGTCTTCAGCTCTGCCTTCATTTTTTAAAAAATTTGTTTTCATCCATTGTATATGCATATTTCCAAGTTACAAAGTTTGCCTCCACCTTCCCTTCCCACACCCCTCCCCTCAGTTGGGAGCAGTCAGGTTAGCAATTTACATACATATTTTGTTAAACATATTTACATATTAGTAGTTTTTGACATGAGGAATTAGGATTAAGTGAAAGAGAGACATAAGAGAGAATTTTTATGAAGTGTTCATCATATTCGGTAGGGGTTTTTTCTGTGTATTTTGTTTTGTTTTGTTTTTCATCCTCTGGCTGGGGATAATACAGTCCATAATCTGTCAAATAGGATTGTCCTAAATCTCTGGACTGCCAAGAGGGGTTGCTTCCATCAAGGTTCTTCATCTCATATTGTTGATGTGTAAATTTTTCTCTTGGCTCTACTCCTTTCATTTAGCATCAGATCCCATAAGTCATTCTATGCTTCACTAGAGTCCGAGTCTAGAAACCATTTATGGTTTCTTATAGAACAATAATATTCCATAGTAATCATGTACCATAACTTGTTTAGCCATTCCCCAATTGATGGGTATCCCCTCAATTTCCAATTCTTTGCCACTACAAAAAGGGCCGCTATGAATATTTCGGGAACATGTAGAATTTTTTCAATTTTTTTTACAATTTTTTCTGGATATAGTCCTGGAATAGGAATTGCTAGGTCAAAGGGTATGAACAGTTTTATTGCTCTTTGGGCATAGTTCCATATTGCTCTCCAGAAAGGTTGGATCCATTCACAACTCCACCCATAATGCATCATTGTCCCAGTCTTCCCACAACCTCTCCAACATTGATCATCTTCCCTTTTTTTTCATCTGGGTGAATCTAACAAGTGTAGGATGATACCTCATTGTTTTAATTTGCATTTCTCTAATCAATAGATATTTGGAGAATTTTTTCATATGCTTTAATTTCTTCATTTGAAAACTTATATCCTTTGTCCATTTATCAACTGGGGAATGATTTGCAGCCTTACAAATTTGATACAATACTCTATATATTTTTGAAATGAGACCTTTATCAGAACTCCTGGTTGTGAAGATTGTTTTCTAGCTTTCTGCTTTTCTTCTACTTTTGGAAGCATTTGTTTTATTAGTGCAAAACATTTTTAATTTAATATAACCAAAATCATTCTTTTGCAGTTTATAATATGCTCTAATTCTTGTTTGGTCATAAATTTATCCCTTTTCCATAGATCAGATAGAATAGCTTTTTGTCTATTAATTTATCTATGGTATCACTCTTTATGTCTAAATTCTGTATCTTTTTTGATCCTATTTTGGTATAGGGTATGAGAGAAGTGGATCTCTGCCTAGTTTTTGTCATACTATTTTCCAGTTTTCCCAACAATTTTTGTCAAATAGTGAGTTCTTATCCCAAAGTCTTTGGTTTTGTCAAATAGTAGATTGCCATAGTTATTTACTGCATTTTCTTTTGAGCCTATACAAATTCATAGATCTATTATTCTGTTTCTTAACCAGTACCAGACAATTTTGATGACTGTCACTTTATAGTATAGTTTTAGATCTGATTAAGCAAAGTCACCTTCCTTAACATTTCTCCCCCCATCATTTCCCTTGGTATTCTTGCCCTTTTGTTACTCCAGATGAATTTTGTTACTATTTTCTTTCCTAGCTCAGTAAGGTATCCATTTGGTGGTTTGATTGGTATGGCATTGAATAAGTAATTTAATTTGAGTAGAATTGTAATTTCTATTATATTAGCTCGATCTAACCATGAATATTTTACATTTTTCAATTATTTAGAAGTGACTTTATTTGGGTGAGGAGAACTTTATAATTGTGTTCATACAATTTCTGAGTTTGTCTTGGGAGGTAGATTCCCAAGTATTTAATGTTTTCTACAGGTATTTTAAATGGAATTTCTCTTTCTATTTCTAGTTCTGGGTTTTGTTGTTCATGTATAGAAATGCTGATGATTTATGTGGGTTTATTTTATATCCCTCTATGTTGCAGAATTTGTTAATTGTTTGAAGGAGTTTTTTAGATGATTATCTAGGGTTCTCTAGGTATACCATCATACCATTATCTGAAACGAGTGAAAGTTTTGCTTCCTCATTGCCTATTCTGACTCCTTCAATGTCTTTTTCTTCTCTTATTGCCACTGTTAGTGTTTCTAATAGTGGGCATCCTTGTTTCACCCCTGAATTTATTGGAAATACTCTGAGTTTATTCCTATTAAATATAATGTTTGTTGGTGGTTTTAGTTACATACTATTTACTATTTTAAGGGAAACTTTATTTATTCCTATACTTTCTAGTGCTTTTAATAGGAATGGATATTGTATTTTATCAAAGGCTTTTTTTGGCATCCATTGAGATAATCATACAATTTCTGTTGGTTTTATGTTAAATTATGTTGAGAGTTTTCCTAATGTTGAACCAACCCTGCTTTCCTGGTATAAATCCAACCCTGCTCATGGTGTATTATCCTGGTAATAACTTGCTGTAGTCTCATTACTAAAATTTTATTTAAGATTTTTGCATCAATATTCATTAGGGAGATTGGTCTATAATTTTCTTTGTCTGTTTTGTTTCTTCCTGGTTTAGATATACCCAGCATGTTGTTGTCATAAAAGGAGTTTGGTAGAACTCCTTCCTCTCCTATTTTTTTAAAATAGTTTATGTAGAAAAAGAATTAATTATTCCTTAAATGTTTAGTAGAATTCACTTGTCAATCCATCTGGACCTGGAGAATTTTTCTTATGGAATTTATTGATGTTTTCTTCAATTTCTTTTTCTGATGGGGTTATTTAAGTAATTGATTTCCTTTTCTGTTAATCTGGGCAGTTTGTATTTTTGTAAATATTCATCCATTTCACTCAAGTTGTCCAATCTACTGGCCTACAGTCTGGCAATAGATCTTAATTATCTCTTTAATTTCCTCTTCATTGGTGATTAGTTTACCCTTTCCATTTTTGATCTTGGCAATTTGGTTATCTTCATTCTTTTTAAAATCAGATTAACCAGAGGTTTGTCTATTTTGTTGACTTTTTCATAAAACCAACTCTTAGATTTATTTATGAGATCAATGGTTTTTTTTTGCTTAATATTTTATTAATCTCTTCCTTGATTTTCAGAATTTCTAGTTTTTATTTAATTGGGGATGTTTAATTTGTTCTTTTTTAGCATTATTAGTTGCATACCCAATTCATTTATCTCCTCTTTCTTTATTTTATTCATATAGGCAATTAGAAATATAAAGTTTCCCCTCAAAACTGTCTTGGCTGCATTCCATAAATTTTGGTATGATGTCTTATTATTATCATTTTCTTGAATATAATTCTTGATTAATTCTATTATTTGCTGTTTGAGCCATCCATTATTTAAGATAAAGGTCTTTAATTTCCAATTAGTTCTTGGTGTATAATTCCCTGACCCTTTATTACATGTAATTTTTATTACATCATGATCTGAGAGGTGTGTTTTTATTATTTCTGCCTTTCTACATTTGATTTTAAGGGTTTTGTGCCCTAGGGCATGGTCAATTTTGTAGAAGTTGTCATATACTGCTTAGAAAAAGGTATATTCTTTTCTGTCCCAATTAAGTTTTCTCCAGAGGTCTAGTCTACCATATCTAAGTTTTCTAAGATTTCATTCACCTTCTTAACTTCCTTCCTGTTTATTTTGTTAGATTTATGTAGTTCTGAGAAGGGAGGTTGAGGTCTCCCATTATTACAGTTTTGCTTTCTATTTCTCCTTGTAATTTACTCAACTTTTCCTCTAGGAATCTGGAAACTATCCCACTTGGTGCATAGATGTATGGTAATGATTGATATAGCTTCATTTTCAGTGGTGCCTTTTAAGAAGATGCAGTTTTCTTCCTTATCCTTTTTAATGAGATTGAGTTTTGCTTTTACTTTGTCTGATACTAGAATGGCTACCCCAGATTTTTTTACTTCAGTTGAGGCATAATATATTTTGTGTTAACCTTTTACCTTTACTCAGTGTGTTTCTTGCAAACAATATATTGTAGGATTCTGATTTTTAATTCTTTTTTGCTATCTATTTCTGTTTTATGGGACAGTTCATCCCATTGACATTTACAGTTAAGATTACTAGTTCTGTATTTCCCTCTATGCTTTCTTTCTCCATTTATATTTATCTCTTTCCTTTTCTCTTATTCTATCTCACCAGAATTTTACTATTTCTGCCCTTTGATTTATTTTTTAATCTAAATTTGTTTATTTTCACTTATACCCTCCCTGTCCTTTTATCTGTCCCTTCTTCCCTTATCTTCCCCTTTCCCAGCCCCCCCCCCTTTCCATGTAGATTAAGTTAGAATTTAAAACCAAGTGGGAAGGAATCTTAATTCCTCACTGGGTTAAATCTATTGAATAGAATTTACACAGCATTCAGATTCTCCCTTCTTTCCCTCTAAAATTATGAATCTTTCTGCCTTGTCCCTTAGTGCTCTAATGTGCTTCATAAACTCCTATTGTTATCAAGATACATCAGAGAGTGTTTACTTGATTGTTTGATAAGCAGTATTGGCTAAAATTGACACAAATTATAATTATAATCATTTTTTACCTTACCCTCTCTTTTCAAGTATCCTTCAAGTACCCACAATCCTCTTTACAAGCCAAAAATATCATCAAAGTCCATATCATTTCCTGAACTATTTGTGCCTCTCCTACTTTTCCCACCTGGGATACTAAGACCTTGTTAAGTGAACCAAGGCCCTTTGTCTCTCCCACTCTACCCCCCCCCCCAAGGTTACTTAGAGCTTTCTTAAGTGAAGCATCTTGATCTAATTAACTGAGAGTATCTTAAAGATCTCGAAGTACTGGGAGGCTCTGGAGGTCTCACTGAGAACTTTACAAATTATTGTAATAATAGAGAAACTGTCTCAGGTGCTTGCAGCTTATGATGCCCTCATTAGACAAGGTGCTTAGCACCTTGCGATTAAAGGCAATCAGAGTGTAATGAGATATTTAAGTTAAAGTTGGACACTCCTGTTTTTTTTCAGAGGTTTTTTATCTCAAACATAGTGATGTGATTTGGGATATCTTCAATTGAGGGGAGTGACCCAATTAAATCCATATCCCTTAAGTTCATTCTCTTTAATTATATTCTACCCTCTAATTATCCTTAGAGAAGTAAAGTTCTTATGAGTTAAAATTGTTATATCTTGCCTTTTAGGGACCAACATTTGTTTAAAAGAGTTTTGTTTTTTTAGCCCCGTTTTTATTTACCTTTTTCCTATGTAACTCTTCATTCATGTATTTGGCAGTTGAATTCTCTGTTCTTTTGTGGTCTTTGTTTCAGGAAATTCTGGAAGTCCTGTATTACATTAACCATCCATCTTTTTCCCTGACATTATACGTTGAATTTTGCAGGGTTATAATCCCAGGTACATTCTGGGTAATAATTCCAGGTTCTTAGCTCTCCAAAATATGTTATTCCAGTTCTTCTGATCCCTCAATGTTAAGGCTGATAGGCCCTGTATTAGTCTGATTGTATTCACTTTGTATTTGAATTGTTTTCTTTTTGCTGTTTGCAATCTCTTCTCTTTTATTTGAGGGTTCTGTAATTTGGCTATTAAGCCCTTGGAGTTTTTATCCTGGGATCTCTTTCTAGAGGTGTTCTGTGGATTCCTTCAATTGTTATATTGTTATCTTGTTCTAGGAGATTGAGGCAGTTTTCCCTTATAATTTCCTGCATGATGTGTTCCAGGTTCTTTTGTTGGTCCAGGCTTTCTAGTAGTCCAGTAATTTGTAGATTGTCTTTTTTTGGATCTGTTTTTCAGGTCATTCATTTTCCCTAGAAGATACTTTACATTTTCTTCAATTTTTTCTGCCTTTTTATTTTCTTTGATGGAATCTTGTAGTCTCATGTATTCATTGGTTTCTCACTGTTCAAGTCTAGTTTTTAGGATTTTATTTTCTTCAAATACCTGTTTCCTTTTTAAAGGTGATGAATTCGCTGGTCAACTTTTCACAATTTTCCTGCATGACTTTCATTTCTTTTTTCTACTTTTCTTCTTCCTCTCTTCTTTGGTTTTTAAATTCTTTTTTCAAGCTCTTCGATGAGTTTTTGTGTTTGAATCCAATTTATAGATCATTTTGAGACTTCTCCTGTGAGTAATGTTTCACAACTTTCTTCTTCAGACATGGAATTGCTGTCATCTTTATCTGTGAAGTATTTTTCTATAATGAGCGCTCTTTTAGCTTTTTTTGCTCATATTTGTTGCAGTTCTGCTCCTGGGGTATATAGAGTATAGATCCAAGCTTTTATTTTGCTGGGACTGGGGTCTGATCCCTGGCTTGTTGTTGGCCAAGTTGTTGCCTATGCAGTCCAAGCCTTGCCTTAGCAGAGGTGTTTTTGGTCTTTGTTTTGTTTCCCCCCACCCCATCTTTACATCCGGATTCTGACTTAACAGAGGATCGTTCCTGACGCAATCCTCTCTTTCACCCTGGTGTTTCCAGGTTCAGACTTTGTTTAGGGATGGGATCCTCCCTCCCACCTTGCTATCCAGCTGTCAGGACCTCTGTTATTATTATGCTTATGGGACCTGGATTGCACTGTGGCTAAAAGCCTTACTGGTTTTCCTGGCTCTCCTGACTTCTGGACTTTTATTCCCCTTTTCCCCCCAAAGAGACAGACCTTCAATAAAGATCCTCCATGATGGCTGCAGTTGAGAACTTCTTGGAAACTTCGCTTTTTCTTGGTGGGATATGTAGTATGAGTAGCAGAGCAGAGGCTTCATGTGTCTTTGGTAGTGAAAGACTCTGGGAGCTTGTTAGCTTCATGCCATCTTGACTCTGCCCTGGAAGCCTCCGCCTTCATTTTCCAGCCTTGTTTCACTCAGGGATACTATTTGGATGTGATACTTGCTGAGTTCTCTTGCAACAAGAGCTGTTCATCTTTCAGGAATGTTGGATCTTGTGTTTCCAATGAGTGTGCACACATTCCATGCTCCACTGGTGAGTGTTATTTTCTTTAAATGTTTTTTTTTTAATTTACACGTGTGTGTGTGTGTGTGTGTGTGTGTGTGTGTGTGTGTGTGTGAACCTCAAGGCTGTATCCCTACCTGATGCAGTAATCAGTCCAGGGTTGAGAAAGCAAATCATTTTTAAGGAGTTTCTTCTAGCCCTTTCCTCACAACAGGGGTTATTGAACAGTGTCTTTCTTAAAGGGGTTACTCAGACAACCAGGGGACTGCTGTACCATGCTCTACTTTCATTGAGGAAACAACCCTATGACCTGGGCCACCTCTATACAAGGCTGTGATTACAGTTCCTGGTATATCTGCAATGTTTGCCTTGTTACTTTCCTGTCACCACAGGACTTTGAGATAGGAATGGTAAAGTAATATGGATGATGTCTTTTGATTCATGGGTAAATGGGATTTAAGTGAGACAAACTTTTGAGAAGTCATTTATCTCACTCTCTTTTCCAAAATCATCATGATCCAGTGGCAATATAATTGCCAGTTATGCAGTAGATGACCTTGGGTTCTTAATTATCTAATCAAGCTCTAAGCATTCCACAGCATCTGATTCATAGCTGCCTTCATAATTGATGGAATGAAGTGTTCTCATTTGATTATTCCAACAGTGGAAGACTTCATATGCTTGGGTAGACACTCCCCCTCCCCCTACTCACCAATGCATTTGAAACTCCCTCAGTTACCTAACCTTGTTTATCTCATGTGCTGAAATGGTTTATTAGGGTCTGGCCACTGTGTATGTTACCATTTCTTGGAGACACAGGTAAGGGTTAAGTCACTCAGGTGATCATCAAAGATGGAAAACAACCCTAAGATGAGGTTGGTTCACACCCGAGTACTAGTCTTCCTTAAACATACCCTACAACCATTCCCAAAACTAATATTGTAAAAGAAAATAAAGAGAAAATAAAACCATCAAGAAAAAGAAGAAATGTAAAAATTGTGCCTCAATATATATATATATAATTTTTCAACAGAAGACTTTCAGAATTGTTCTGGATCATTATATTGCAGAGAATAACTAAGTTATTCTCAGTTGATCATTTTACAGTATTGCTATTACTTTGTACAAAGTGAATTTCATTTTGCATCAGGTCATAAAAATTTTTCTAGGTTTTTTCTGATAGCATTCTGCTTTACATTTCTGATGGCAGAAAATAGAGTATTCCATCATAATCATACCACAGCTTGTTCAGGAATTCCTCAATTGATGGGCATTTCCTCAATTTTCAATTCTTTACCACCACAAAAAAGAGATGCTATAAATACTTTTGTACATATAAGTCTTCTTCCTTTCTTGGTTTTTATATCTTTTGGAATATAGTAGTAGAATTGCTAGGTTATAGCTTTGTTTGATTTTCTATTTTTTTATTTTTAATTTTTTTTTGCAAGGCAAAGGGGTTAAGTGGCTTCCACAAGGCCACACAGCTAGGTAATTACTAAGTGTCTGAGGCTGGATTTGAATTCAAGTACTCCTGACTCCAGGGCCAGTGCTCTATCCACTGTGTCCTATGTTTGATTTTTATCAAAAGTTTATCCCTTTGGGCATAGTTTAAAATTATCCTAAAATGATTGGATCAGTTCACATTTCCACCAATTGCATTAATTTCTCATTTTTCCCATTTCCTCTCCAACATTCTACACTTTCTTTTTCTGTCCTATCACTCAATCTAATAGGTATTAGGTAGTATTGATTTAATTTGTATTTCTCCAATCAATAATGAGTTAGAGAATTTTTTTTTCCATGTGACTATGGATAACTTTGATTATTTCATCTGAAAACATCTTTTGATCATTTATCAATTGGGGAATGCTCTTATTTTTACAAATTTGAATCAGATCTCTATGCTTGCGAAATGAGGCCTTTGGAAAATTTACTTCAAATTTTTTTTCACACTTCATATTAATAACTGTAATTCCTTCCTTCCTGTCCCACTTCCACTATTTATTCTATTAGCCCTTTCCCTTCACCTTTCCCTCTTCAAAAGTGTTTTGCTTCTGGTTACCTCCTGCCCCAGTCTATAGTCCATTCTATCACCCCTCTCCCCACCCACCCATACATGCTTCTTTTTTCTCCTTTCTCCCTATGTTCCTTTAAAGTAAGATAGATTTCTAAACCTACTTGAGTGTGTAATTCCCTCTTTAAATCAAGGTTGATGAGAGTAAGCTTTACTCATTTCTCTTCACTTCCATTCTTTTTCCCTTCACTGTTAAATATTTTTTCTTGCCTTTTTAATGAGAGATAATTTACTCCATTCTATCCCTCCATCTTAATTTCCCTAGTATATTTCACTTACATAGTTTAGTTTCATTCTTTTGGTTACCAACCCTTTATAATCAACTAAGTCTTGTGCTTCTCTCCTCTCCATCTCTCTGTCTTTGTCCTCTCTGGCTCTGTTTCTGTCTATCTGTCTGTCTCTCTTTTTCTTACTTTCTCAAAAAATGATGTCTAGACTATTTTATTTGATCATTGGTTTCAGGTAGTAAAATAACTTTTAGATTATCTCTCCTGGATATATTTTCCCAAGAAGACATTTCACATCATCTACTTTTTCATTCTTTTGGGTTTATTTTATTGTTTCTTGATTTCTCATAAGTTCATTAGCTTCCATTTGAACAATTCTAATCTTTAAAGAATTATTTTCTTTAGTGAGTCTTGTACCTCCTTTTCCATTTGGTCAATTCTGCTTTTTAGACATTCTTTTGCTCATTGACTTTTTCTACCACTTTGATGAGTTCGACTGGTTTGGTTTTTACAATTATTTTCTTTAATATTTTGTTGACTTTTTTCATGAGTTTCGTACATCACTCTCATTTCTTTTTTTTTCAATTTTTCCTCTCTCTCTCTTTCTCTTATTTGATTTTTCAAATCCTTTTGGGGCTCTTCCATGGCCTAAGACTAATTCTTATTTTTCTTCGAGGTTGTTGGTGGAGGTGCTTTGACTTTGCTATCTTCTTCTGAGTATATGTTTTGATATTACTTTTCATTATTTTAACTTTCTATGGTTTGATTTTTCCAGTTGGTTGCTCATTTTCCCAGTCCATTATTGAATTTTAACTTTGTTAAAGTAGGGGTGTGCTTCCAAGGTGGAAGGTGCACTTCCTCCTTGCTCCAGTGGTTTTGTGTAGCTATTTTGAGAGATACTGCTGGAGACATGCAAGTTTTCATTCCTTTCAAGGTGGTAGAATATAAGGATTCAACTCTTTTGGAGCATGCTCTGGTTTATGATTGGCTACAAGCATTATTTTATACCATGAAAGTGTGAGGAGAGACCCCGCTACTCTATGGCTATAAGCTTTAGTGTGCCAGTGCTCCTTCTTACCCTGGGACTGCCACCTAGATCTGAGTGTGGGCAAAGCAACAGTGTCCTACTTCAGTGTTATATAACAAAGAGATCTCTGCAATGTTCATTTGACCAACTGTCCAACATCCTTACCAACTGTGAGCTGAGAGTTCCAAAAGCAGCCACTGTAATTTCTGATTCAGTGGCTCAAGTCTACTCCTGATTTTCTAGGGCTACACCATAATGGTTCACTGCAGAATGTGCCCTGCTAACCTCTTAAGTTATCTTTGGTATCTGTGGGTTGAGAGATCTGGAAACCATTGCCACTGCCACAGATTCAGTAGTTCCAAGCACTGGTATAAACCTACAAAGGACCCATTCCTCTCCCTTTAGTGCAACAGACCTTCGTGCCAATCTTCTAAGGTGTTTTGGGTTGGAAAATTGTTTCATTCAGTCTGTTATTCTGCGCTTTGCTTAGAGTAATTATTTAAAGGTATTTGGGGGGATTTAAAGGAGAGTAAGTGTTGTACTTACAGAAGCAAAATCAGAGTTCTAGTCCTTAAAGAAATTATGTTTAGCCCAGAATCTAAGAATTTGAAGGAAGGAAACAGAATGTCACCTATTTCTTTGTTTTAAAACCAGATCCTAGCTTTATTTATTAATTCACTAGATTTGGGGGCTTTTGTTTCTAATGTTAATATTTTTTATTATAGTTCTCATAATTTCTATTTATTTGTCTTTTTTGTAATATGTTGGATTGTTTTTCTGTATTTTCTCTTTTATTGATGAAAGTATTTATAAATATAAATTTCTCTAATTACTACTTTGCCTATATCATCAAATTTTGGGTGTCTTGGTACATGGTTATCATTATTGTTAATGAAAATTTTTGATTATTTCCCTTTTATTGTGCTTCAGTTTTTATTCAGATAACATAAGCAATGTCTTTGGGAAGGACTGCATTCTTTATCATAAGTCCATCAGAAAAGCTCCTTCAATATTTTTTCCTTCACTTGCAATTACTAACTATATTTCTCTCCAACCTTTTCCCCCCCACCCCCATCCATTCTATTTTCTCTCTTTCCTTTCACCCTGTGACTCCTCAAAAGTGTGTTGTATGTGACGACCCTCTCCCTTGATCTTCCTTCTCTTCTATAACCCACACTCCCTCCTCTCCCCCTGTTCCCTTTCTCCCATCCCTTTCCTCTCTTTTCTTTCTGCTTGGGTAAGATAGATTTCTATATCCTATAGAGTGGGTGTGATATTTCCTCTCTAAGTCATTTCTAATGAGAATGGCTCACTCAGGCCTCCTCACTGTCCCCCCTTACACTCCATTGTAAACTTTTTTTTGCCTCTTTTATATAAAATATCTTAGCCCATTATACCTTTCCTTTCCCTTCCTTACAGTACATTCCTTTCTTGTCCATCAACTCTGTCTTTAAACAGTAATATACCTTCATCTTCAGCTCCCTCCTGTGGCTTGGCTATTTATGATCCTTCTAATTGCCCTAATAAATGAGAAGATTCATCTGAGTTGTCAGTATCATCTTCTCAAGCAGGAATACAAGCTGTTTCAAATCTTTAAATCCCTTATAATTTACCCTTCTTGTCTACTCTGTCTATATTTTACTGAAGTCCTGTATTTGAAGTTTAAATTTTCTTTTCAGCTCTGGTCATTTCAAAAAGAAACTTTGAAAATTCCCTATTTCATTGAAAGTCAATCTTCCCCCCCCCCCAAATAATATGTTCACTTTGGCTGAGTAGTTGGTTCTTAGTTGTAATTCAAGTTCTTTTGCCTTCAGGAATATATTTTAAGTCTAACACAGCCTAAATGTAAACTGTTAAATCTTGTGTAATCCTGACTATAGTTTCACAATATTTTAATTTTTTTTTCTTTCTGGTTTCTTGTAATATTTTCTCCTTGACCTGAGACTTCTATAATATTTCTGGGAATTTTTATTTTGAGATCTCTTTCAGGAGGTCATAGGTGGAATCCTTCACTTTCTATTTTTATCCTCTGTTTCTAGAACAATAGGCCAATTTTCCTGGAGAATTTCTTTTAAAATGAAGTCTAGGCTCTCTTTTTGGTCATGATTTTCAGGTAGCCCAATAAAGTTTAAAAAATTATCTCTTCTAGATCTGTTTTTCAGGTCAGTTGTTTTTCCAATGATCTATTTCACATTTGCTTCAAGTTTTACACTCTTTCAGGTTTGTTTTAATTGTTTCTTGATTTCTCATAAAGTTATCAGCTTCCCTTAGCTCTATTCTAACATCTGAAGGAGTTATTTTCTTCAGAGAGCTTTTATATCTGTTTTTCCATCTGATCATTTCTGATTTTTAAGTCAGTCTTCTCCTCATTGACCTTTTGGATTGCTTTTTTCCATGTGATCTAAACTGGTTTTTAAGTTGTTATTTTCTTCAGGATTTTTCTATTTCCTTCACCAACTGCTAACTTGATTTTCATGAATTTTCCCACATCACTCTTATTTTTCTTCCTAATCTTTCCTCTACCTCCCTTATTTGATTTTCTTTTTTAAAATTTTTTTCATCCATATGCACATGTATATTTTTAAGTTGCAAAATTACTTCCACCCTCCCTTGCCACCTGTCTCCCCTCAGTGGTGAATGGTCAGGTTAGCATTGTACATACATATTTTTGATAAACATATTTACAGATTAGTCATTTTTGGTGTGAGGAATGAAGATTAAGGGAAAGAAATACATAAGAGGTAATTTTTATAAAGTGTTCATCAAATTTTGAAGGGTTTTTTTTTGTTTTATTTTGTTTGGTTTTGCCTGACTTGATTTTCAAAATCTTTTCTGAGTTCTTCCATAGCCTGAGGCCAATTCTTATTTTTCTTGGAGGCTTTGGATACTGAAACTTTGACTTCATCATCTTCTGAGTGTGTATTTTGATACTCCACGGGACCAAAGTGATTGTCTTTGGGCACTTTCTTTTTTTTCTGTTGCTTGTTCAACCTATGACCTGATTTTATCTCTTTGATAAGGTAGGGTTCTTTCATGGTGGATGGCACACTTTACCCAGCTTTTGAGGTCCCTTCCAGGGACCTTAAATCCTTCAAAGTGTTTTGAGAGGCTCTGACTGCTCTCCTGGCCTGTGCTCTGGTTTATGCATGACCACAAGATCTCCCCCTTGCCTGGGAACAATGAGGAGGATCCTTGTTCTGCTATGACAAAATGGGGCTTCAGAGTGTGACCTGAATTAGAGTATAGGAAAAGCAATAGAGTTCTGCCCCAGGGATAACAGACACCTCTGCAGTCTCTCCTTTACCATCTGAGGGAGAAGCACTCTAGAAAGAGCTGATGGGTGGCTCTGTAGGCCTGCTTCTAGTTCCAGGGGCCACTGACCTTCCAAGTTATCCTTGGCAAACCCTGGGCTGAGAGATTTGGAAACTGCCTACATTGCCACAGATGCAGGCACCCCCAGGGGCACAGGCACCCTGCAGACTTTCCTGGATGACTGGGGTGAGTTCATTCCACAGGGTGTGACTCGGACTGCACTGTGGCTTTTTCCATCCCTGGTGGAGCAGAAAATTGTTTCACTCAATCTTTCTTTGGGTTCTGTCACTCTATAATTTGGTTAGTCAGAGTTTAAAAATATTTGGTCTGGGCAGAAAGCTCCTGGGACTTTCTGCCTTAACTGTCATCTTGGCTCTGCCCCCAAAAGCCATCTATTTCAACCCATATTTTATTAAGAATTTCCTCTGTGATATTAAGAATGAGGGTTATTCAGTCTCTTCATGAAATCTCTCAGTGAGGAGACAATGTTTCTAACTCTTAAGCAGGTCCTTTCCCTTTTCCATAGCTTTGTTGGAATCTTTTCCCTTTCTTTAAGTATAAATCTCTCTCTCTCTCTCTCAGGAACTTTCATCCATTGTTTTGCCTACATAGACAGAACAACTCTAACTACTTTCCATGCTAGAAGCCTTCAAACCCTTCAGAACTGTCATTTTGCTCCCTCTGAGTTTTGCATTCTTCAAGATACCATTAGATTCAGTTTGTTCTATGATAAGATGTTCTTCATTATTTTTATGATCTTTCCAGGAGCATTGACTCTGTTTTTTAAATGGGGCAACAAGAACTGGGAAATTTAATCATCAAGGGCATAGCAGAGAGTAATTTTCATTTCTCTCATTCTGGGCAATATAATATTTTTTCTATTCTTTTTGGTAACTTTATATCACCAGCAGCCTTGACCATTGTGAAAAATTAATTGAATCATAATGATCTTACATTCCATGAAATGACCAACACCTTTAAGATTTTTTTTATATGAAGTCTTACCTGGGCACACCTTTCTCATCCTGTTCTTGTAATGAAGAACTATACGTTTTTTTCTGTTCATTTGTTCTGTAATTCTAGATTGTGTTGATCTTTTCTGTCATTAAACATCTTACCCATTACTCACAGTTTCAAATCATCTGAAAATTTGACAAATGCACCTTTTATTTCTTCTTTTCAGTCTTTGATATATATATATATGTATGCACACATGCACACACACATATATGTATAAACATATATATTATATGTATATATGCTTTTTGATATTTTGCCTCTAAAGAAGAGAGTTGAAAACTATAGACAAAGTAAGAGGCTATTGAAATATTGAAATGAACATAAATAGTTATATATTTATCCACATGGAAAAGGAGACTGAAATATTCCAAATAAGATTTGATGAAGATTTGAAGCGTGTGTGTGTATGTGAATGCATATGGTTGGTACAGAATATTCCGTCTTTAATTCCTTGTATTTTTGCATATGAGGACTCTCATGCCTAGGGATAAAAATACAAATATATATATATATATATATATACATATATGTATATATTTATATGTATAGGCATATATATGTACATATGAAAGAAAGGGAACAAGAGAGAAAAAGGGAGAGATAAAAGATCTAGAATCTTGGAGCACTTAAAAGTCTTTCTTTCTCTTCATACTTGTCTTCTTGCTGGTTTCCTGTAAATATCAATCCATTCTTCTCCATAGTCACTGAATACATTGGAGGGAGAATGTGATATAGGTTTTTTTTGTATATTGAGATGTTTGAACATTGCTATATTTCATTAGATATGATACTATAATTATTTCTTTTGCCTTATTGTTAATTAAGTTGCTATGCTCAAGAATTAAAACTGCCATTAATATGACTAGGTGTTTCTATAACAAAACTATTACATGAGTAAGTATATTGTAAGTGTATGAATTGAAAGTTGACCAATAGTGGTTAGAGAGCTACAATGGGAGTATATTTCCCTTTTCCTCCAACATGGTTATCTTTATCACCCTAAGAACATTTGAGTATAAATATATAATGATGATTTATTTCTGAGAATCCAGACCACCCAGACTCTGGGTAAGTTGAAATAAGACTTCCAAATTAGAGACTATTAGGTGTCAATCTATTCCATATGAGAGATGATGTATTGTGTTAAATTGATGGCTCACTCTATCACATCATTCATGAATAGCATCATCTCTGGTCCATTTTTACTAAGTACTAATCTAGGGCTTGTGGATACAAATAGAAAAGTTAAACATTCTCTTAGACTCAAGGAGCTAATTTCATGTTAGAGCATATAATTCATTTACATTTAAGTATAAAGCATTTACTACTATATACAAAGTAAATATAAACTTATTTGAGAAAACACTAATAAAAGGAGAAGTAAAGTTTTTTTTTTTTTAAAGTAGTACCACTTGAACCGAGTCTAGAAGGAAATTAAATATCCCAAAAAGAGGAGATGTGGAAAGAGGGAGAGTTCTATACATGAGAATATTCATATGCAAAAACACAGGGATTAAAATGGAATATTCTGAAGCAAACACATGAAACAGAGTAGTTTAGCAGTTAGGTAGAGTGCTTGAGAGCCAACAATGTATAATCTACCCCAGTAAGATAAGTAGTTATCAATTTGTGTTTTTTTTCAATTTCTCAAAAAAGAAGTGTTTTCTTTCATCCTAGTGTGTAAAGGGAACTGTGAAAACTTTCAGGCAATGTAAATATCTTTATTAGATGCTTGTACTGAAAATATGAATTTTTTAACTCATGATGGGATAGGTGAAAAAGGGAGACATTGCCGGTAGGGTAGGAGGCTGTCCTATTCCAGATGACTTGTGATGAGGGGAGGGTCCAAATAAGAATAGTTGTGGTGAGAGTAGAAGTAGTGGGTGCATATTAAAAATATTGAAAATGTAGAATGAATAAAACTTGACAGATGAGTAGATATGGGATGGGTAAGTGATACTCAAGAATCAAGCATGACTCTTAGGTTTAAAACCTTAGCGATTAGGAAAATGTTAGAGCTCTTGATACAGTTTGGAAAGTTAGGGGATTGTAGGCAAAAAGATGATGAGATATTTTTCTTTATTTTGGTTTGGGGAATGTCAGTTGTAACTGAGATCTGGAGACTTCAGGTAGAAATTGCCAACAGTCAATCTGAGTTATGAAATTGGATTTCAGAAGGATGGCTATTGGATTAGTGAGTTAGTGTGTAATCTACATAGAAGTGGTAGTTGAATAGTTGGGAATTGATGATACCACTAAGAGAAAGAATTTTAAAGAAAGGCAAACTATTCAGGACAGAGCCCTGGGGTACACTCATACACAAAGGGTAGGATATAGATCAGAAGACTTTAAATGAGATTGGGAAACATTAGCCCAAAAAGTACTATTAGAATAAAGAACAAAATAATTTTATGAAAACCCAAAGAAGAAACAATATTTAAAAGGAGTGGTCAGCAGAGTCAATGCTACAGAGAGATCACAGAAGATAACAAAAGGAAATTATATTTATTTTTTTCTTTAATTAAATATATTTCCATTATTTATTTTCTCTTCCTTATATCCCACCTTAGGGGAGTGGTGATGTTTGTAAGAAATATATATATAGTCAAGAAAAACAAATTCACTGATTTTCAATAAATATATGTCACATTAAGTATCTTTTCTGTCAGAAGCTGAGTAGCATTTCACTAAAAATCAATTCATTGATGATCTTGTAGATAATAATTTCAGCTGAATATCTGGACACAAGCCAGATTACGAAAGAATGAAAAGTCTATATGAGATGAGAAAGTAGAAACAATGAGTGTCTGTAATTTATTTTCCTCCTGTAAAATGGAGGAGAGTTGCTTTAGGTTAGGGTGTGGTAGACAGAAATTGATTTTTATTTTATTTTATCATGGAAGAGCTATAGGCATGGTTTTGGTCAGGAAGGAAGGAAATACGATGACAAGGATGTATAAAAATGGACATATCTTGGGATGTGGAGGAGGAATCACCTTTGGAATGATGCTTAATCTATCTGTCTTCTGACCAATTACTCCTCTGCCTGCATACTGTTCAAATGGATCTGCATTACTTTATCCCTTTATTTAGGGTATGTAATTCCTGAGTCTAAAATTTGCTCAATTTTGGAAATAGCCATATAGTTATCCATTGATTTTAATTTCTAGTTGATTCAGCTGGTAAGTTAATGTATTCTGACTAACCAAAAGTTATGAAAGGACAAGTAATATTGTTATTTGTTTGTGCAAATAATTTTAAAAGACACAGTTAGCTTTTTCCTTCTTGTGAAAGTCTGTATTTTCTTTGTGTGTGTGTGTGTGTGTGTGTGTGTGAGTAACTTCCCATCTTGTTAATGATTAAAATACACAACATTTGTGGATGGGTCTGATGCCACTACTGAACAGCAAGGGAATTTTGATGTACTAGATTTTTGTTGTTGTTGTTATTGTTATTTTTGCAAGGCAATGGGGTTAAGTGACCTGCCCAAAGTCACACAGCTAGGTAATCATTAAGTGCCTGAGCTCATATTTGAACTCAAGTCCTCCTGACTCCAGGGCTAGTGCTCTATCCATTGCACCACATAGCTGCCTGCCCCCTAGATTTCTAATTTGAGTCAGTAAGCCCCTCTTTTTGAAAACCTTCCTCCAGGTGACTTACTATATGTGTACCAGAGATCAGCTTTATTTCACTTGGCTTACAATTCCCTACTAGCAGAGATGACAATGGTAGGCTTTTATGTCCAGTTTAGGAAACTATTTTTAATAGTCACTGAGAATCATTATTGAACTTTTAAAACCCCAAGTCTAGGTATCTAGTCAAATACAATATATCACCATTGAATTAGCTATTGAATCATGTTTATGAGAAATGTTATCTGACTTTTTTAACAAAGCTATTCAATCACATTGCTCTTAGTGTGGAACAGACAAAGAATGTAAAAGTATACTTGTAAATGAATTCAGAACAAAACACAGGGCAAAGATTATATCAGATAAGTGAAACAACATAAAAATCCCTCTAGGGTTCATCTAAGGGGTGACATCAGGCTTAGTGTTTCTCCAATTACAATAGTTTGTACAAGGCATTGACATAGATTTGGCCCTTATTTTGGATACTGGAATAAGAATGAAAAATTACCTCTAGAGGATAATAAGATGAGCCCAAAGTAACAAGACAAAATTGAATGTAGATAAATATATAATTATATATATATATATATATATATATATATATTTTAAACACCAACTGCATAAATACAAAATGGGTATGTCTATATTTTTGGAGGGAGGGGAGAATTGGGTAAAAGCAATTTATGAGAGAGAAAGAGAGAGAGAGAGAGAGAGAGAGATTCAGTTATCTGCATATTCCATGTAAATGTTAACATAGGGTAAATAATATTAATAGGTCAAGGATTAAAATATTAGCTAAGTCAATAAGATATTGGGCTGCAGGAGGGCAGAAAATAATAAGGAAGAAGAAAGTTGGACTAATTAGGAATCTTCTCAAACATCAATGAGAAAGTTTGAGAAAAAAGTTAGAAATCAACATTTTGAGGAGGAAAGTAGCTTTTAAAACTAACATCAAAAAATACGGCTGAGATTAGAATTTTTAAAAAATTGAATAAGCAAACTAAAGCATCAATTGGGTCTCATAAGGCCATTGGTATATTGTTCCAATAAAATTAGGTTTTTGATTGTTTCTTTCCATAGCAAAAATATCCCCTGGATCTGCACATTCAAAAATCTAAAGATCTTTCAACAAACATTTATGAAATTCTTTATTACTCTCTAGGCATTGAGGCTACAAAGATAAAAATATGCAAGTTCCTATCTTCAAGGAACTTACACAGTAAATGAAATGAAGCATTTGATCTGCCAAATACAGTTCTTGATCTATTTGAGTTAAATATATTCTCTCTATATAATGGTAGGTGATAGACTTACTGAGATGGTCAGACTATCTGACCATACTGGCATACTGCCTGACCTGTGGATTTGACATTTTAAGAGAAATATTGGCAAGATGGATCAAGAATACTAAACATCTAAAAAACTAAGGTCCACTTGGAAAAGACTGAGAGAAATCATTATTATATTAATAGTCAATTATTAAATTGAGATCCCAGACCTTTTTCTTTAATTTCCTCACTGAGGAAATTTAGGTTAAAGTCAATCTCTGAAGGACTTGCCTGATGAGATTACTCTTACCCTTAAGGAAAATGCTCTTCAATCTCCACCCCCTCCACCCTCCAGCAACTAGGAGAATGTTCTTAACTTGACTAACTTTTTAGACTATAAACAGATTCCAGTTTGATGAACTCATGACCCTGGGGAAAATAATCCTTATCTTAATATCCCTCTATTAGAGTTTAAAGTGAAGGAGAAAACTCATAAAGTAGAAAACCATATCAGATTGGTCTGTGCAGATGCTGTTCAGATTATTGGAGGTGGCTGAGTCTCATGATCAGATTCTCAGCAGATAGAGGTGAAGACTTTTAGCCCACTGCCTCATTAAATGTCTGCTAACCAGAATTGATTTTCACTTTTAAGGGAAGTAAATTTAAGGCATTTCAGGGTCTCCTTTTGCATATTTATTTACTGGAACCATTAACCAATGATTTATTGATTATCAGCTCTACTAATTAATAAATTGATTATTGATTAACCATAAACTTAATCTCTTAGATTTTATATTTGACACAACACTTTGTGAGAATTTCTTATCTATATTTCTCACATCTGACTTTTATCTATTACAATTTCCTCATCTGTCTCTTACATTATTTCATTGCATTCCTAATTTGTTACTCTGCTTCATGTCTCCTTATCACTGAAATCTATCCTCCAAACAACTGTGATTTTCATTAAACTCAGATCCAGCCATGTCACTTATCTACACAATAAACTTAAGGGCTTCAATAACCTTTAAGATATATTTGTATTTGGAATTGAAAATACTTCACAAACTGGACCCAAACCACATTTCTTGACTCATTATCTTTTGCCTTCATTCTCATACTCTCCAGCTCAGACAAATTTACCTATCATAAATTTTATCTCATCTTCCCCTTCTTTATCATTGCATTGGTCATATTCTATAACTGGTATGAACTCAACTAAGCTTCAAAGAATCTTTCACTGCCTACTAGAGGAATTATAACTTTACTAATCTCTCCAACTAATAAGGCCAAACTATTTTGTTTTCTACTTAAAGGATTTTGTACTTAAAATTATATAGTTATATATAAAAAAGGAAGGTTTCTTTTAAATTCCTAGTTCATTTAAATGATTAAGTTTGATTATATTTAAAACTCAGATAAATTTTCTAGTGACACTCTGATTATTAAAACTAGACAATGAACAAAAGCAGAGACATGTTTACCCCCAAAGATTTTTGTCACACTAGTGGAAAATGTCTAGTCGTTTCTAATGAATAGAATAGATCTGTAATGGAAACGTACTTCAAAAACTATTTAGTTTGAGTTAACATTTCATAAATAAAGGTAAGAGGGACTTGTAATGGGTCTTACTGATGGCATGTATCAGAATCATAATTTGGACCTAGGTTCTCTAACTCCATATCAATGTTCATAGGGAAGTCCTTGCTTGTCCTTATTTTCAGATAATATTGTTATGATTACCTCAAACCCCCAAGCATTGCAGTTTCCTAAATTATAACCACAATCACTCAGTTTAATCTAATTATCCTCACAGGAAATCAACCAAACAATCACATGAAGAATTTATTTGTCTCTGAGAAGCAATTGAATAGACAACACAGGGTTTGAAAACGATTTGGCTTCAAAATTAAAAGGAGGAGAGTGGACTATCTGGCCTTTAGAAAGTTAGGCAATGCTTTGAAAGACCTTATTTTTCTCCCTGAAACAACAGTCTGTATTTTAAACATCTATGTTCTTTCATCCTTTGCTCAAGAACTTAGGGAAATTCTTCATGGTGTTTAGAATTAACATCAAAATCCTGTGATTGGCATTTTAAGACCCTGACAATCTGGCTCCAGACTGTCTTTTCAGTCTGATGACATATTAATTCCCTTAATGAACTCTATGTTCTTGCCAACTTGGGCAATTTTCTATTTTCTCCACATATTACTTAATCATTCACTTCCATGTATTTATGAAGTCTTTTCCCATGTCTGGAATGCTCTTGATTTGGAACTCCTAACTCTCTTCAAAGATTGCCTGAAAGGTCCCCCTTTTCAAAAGCACTTTCAAGATTTCTCAATTATTAGTGCTGCATGTATCTCCCAAAGTTGAATTTATTTTATGAGTAACCTGCATTTCTGGATCTCTGAACATATGATTTACCCCCTAATAGAAGACAAAACATTCTCTACTCCTAATAGAAGGTAAATTCCTTGAGGACAGAGATGGTTTAACTTTTGAATTTGTATGTTCAAAGCCTAACAGATAGCAGATGCTTAAATCCTGGCTGAATATTTCCACTGATGCTATATAATTGAAAGACATAGAATATTTCACTATCCAAGGAATTAATGTTTCATGTCATTCAAAGGACTGGACAGAAATTTTACTTGTGTGGACACATATACATTTATATATATTTATATATACTTATGTAAAAATACATAAATATATACATGTATAAACATATATATATATATAATACAGAAAATAAATTCAAAGAGAATAAATACAAGTGACATAACTACATAGATGTTTAAGAGTGAGAGAAATTTAACACATCTTCATGAGTTGAAACAAATGGAATATTTTCCTTTCTGGAGGCAAATTCTTTAATGATAATCTCCTTTTAACTTTGGTAAGATTAGTCCTTGGATAACAAAGATGAACCTGAGGTTGGAAATGAACTCAAAGCATTTTTAGCTTCAAGGTAGGATGTGTCAGAGTTTGTGCTTCACGGTTCTCCAAGAATGTAGAGTAAACTTGACAGAAGAGGCAGAGCAGTAGGGCTTAAATAAGAATGTATATATTTTCCATCATGGAAAATGTGGCCCATTGATTCATTTTGTTGAGGTTTTGATATTAATTTTGTTTTGTAAACATTATCCTTTCCATCTAACATTTCCTTCTTCTCTGATTGTTTTCCTTATTAAATCATCATTATTAAGTGAACATAGGCAATGTGTTCAAGAAGTTTGGTGCTGAAAGTCAAATCTCTATTCAACTTTAGGACAACAATTTCAAGAAGATTTTTGAAGGGCATAGAAAGAGATCATATAAATTTAAATATATACATAATTATTCATATTTTATTATTAACAAGTAGCTGTTCAGTACAATAGTTTCTAGGGAAAGTTTGAGGAGAAGAAGAAATAGAAATGCATCATTTAAAGGAAAATAAGAGGTTTGGAGTTGTGGTACTTAGATTTAGGAAAATATAAAAAAGATGAAAAGAAGTTGCTTCTTTGAGGCACTGAGAAGGATGTTATCGAACAAGTGACATGAAAGGAAAATGAGCTTTCAGGAAGAAGTACAGCAGCAAGTGTTCATTACAGGGGGCCTTGTATGAAAAGGCTATTTACACAGTTCTCTGAAAGTGAGGGATTTAAGCAAATACCATAATTAGACTAAATTTGTAGATTTTGCTCAATATTTTTGGAAAGATTGCTTATACTGATTTTGTGTTAAAGGATAAGGCACTTTTTAACAATATAGATTGCAAATAATGATAATATCTGTGAGTTTTTCTAGACTCTTATAGTATAGTATCTTGTGAAGTCTTCAGCAATCTTGGCTTTATTTCTAAAAAGAGAAAAGAAAATAGAATCTCAAGATCCAGATGGGATTCTTCATTCCCAAGTCTTTCTAAAATTGAGAGACAGTACTACTACTACTAATAATAATTAGCATTTTAATAACACTTTATGATTTGCGAAGTGCTTTACTAATATTATCTTATTTGACTCCTCTAAGACATAATTGAGAAAGCATTTGAACTCATGTTTTTCTGACCTCAAATATTGTACCCTAACTACAAGTAACATAAAAATTTGAAGCCATACATGACTATATAGACAAAATTCTAGTATGTATTATTCATTGATGTTTAATACTATACAACAGAACATTGCATATTCATTTAATAATTAACCAGAAGAGAAGAGACATAAAATTTTTATATAGTAAAAGGTTTTATTTTAGATCTCTAGTTCTTAGCATAGATCTCTAGTTCTTAGCAGAGTGTCTAGTATATAACAGGCACTGAATTTATGCTAAATTTCTAAGAAATATTTTGGTGCCACATGCTAGGTGTGTTCATTAAGGAGATTAGAAAAAGAATAGAAAGATTTTCTATATGGCAAACCATTTATAGTAGTTCTCTTTGTAATATTACTGAATTGTTACAAAAGCAACATCTACTTTATTCAAAAATCATGGAAATAATAAACTGGCAAAATGAAATAAGTATAACAAAGGAAACTTTAAGAGTGTGTGTGTGTATGTGTGTGTGTGTGTGTGTGTGTGTGTGTGTGTGTGTGTGTACATATAATGGGTATAATAAAATAAAAAAAAAGAAGAGATGTTGTGTAATTATGACCAACTTTGACTATCAAAAAGAGTTGAGGGGTGGTTAGGTGGCGTAGTGGATAAAGCAATGGCCCTGGAGTCAGGAGCACCTGGGTTCAAATCCAGTCTCAGACACTTAATAATTACCTAGCTGTGTGGCCTTGGGCAAGCCACCCTATTTGCCTTGTAAAAGCCTAAAAAAAAAAAGAGTTGAGAAAATATATACTTTCCTTGTATCTTTGCAGAGATATGATGATTATGATTATAATATGGTAAATTGTATGCACTCTCAAACACAGGTGGTTTTTCAGATGGTTTTGTTTAATTGCTTTTTTTCAACATTTCACTTAAAATCATTGCTATGGGGGGGTGGAGCACAAGATGGTGGCATGAAGGCAGCATTTCCAGAGAACTCTGAACTCTCAACCCCCCCCCCCCAAAACAAGCAAAGGATGGCTCTAGCCAAAATCTAGAGGGGGCAGAACCCACAGAAAGACTGAGTGATACATTTTCCCAGTCCAAAATAACTTAGAAGTTCCATGGGAAAGGTATGTTTCACCAGGACCTGGTTGAAAAAAAAGCCACGCAGCCCAACCCAGCACAGCCCAGCCCAGCGAAGCCTAGCCCAGTGCAGTCCAGAGATCAACAACAGCTTGAACAGTCAGTAAGAGAACTCTGCTCCACTAGAATAAGTATGGAATGATTTTGGAAAGGTTGCTTACACTGGTTTTTTGTTAAAGGATATGGCGCTTTTTAACAATGTAGATTGCAAATAATGCAGAACTTGCAGTGAGAATCAGAAGAAAGCAGCCTGCACCCCAAGAGATGGTAAGGGAAGTATACAGAGATTTCTCTGCTCTCCCTGGGGTAGGACTCTGCTGTTTGCTTACACTCACACCCAGGTTGCAGTTTGGGCTTCCATACTAAGTAGCTGGATCCCTACTTATAGTCCCAGTTCCATCTACATATCAAAGCACAGGGTAGAGAGCATAAGACCTTGGAGGAATGAAGGTCCCAGTGGAGTGTCCCAGAAAAAACAAAAACCCCAAAGCCTTGGAAGTTCTGTAAATTAGTCTGGGGATGAGGAAATGAGTAAACAGCAGAAAAAGAAGAATCTGACCATAGAGAATTACTTTAGTCCCATGGAAGATGAAAACACATACTTAGAAGACAACAAAATCAAAGCTTCTGTATCCAAAACCTACAAGACAAACAGAAAATGGGCTCAGACTCTGGATGAGCTCAAAAAAGACTTTGAAAAGCAATTAAGGGAGGTAGAGGAAAATTGGGAGGAGAGATGAGAGTGATGCAGAAAAATCATGAAAACCAAATCAAAAGCTTGGTGAAAGATATACAAAAAAAACCTGAAGAAAATAATATGTTAAAAACCAGTTTAGGCCTAATGGAAAAAAGCGAAACAAAAGGCAAATGAAGTGAAGAATGCCTTAAAAAGCAGAATTGGCCAGCTAGAAAAGTAGATAAAAAATCTCTCTGAGGAAAATAACTCCTTCAAATGCAGAATGGAACTAAAGGAAGCTGAGGACTTTGCAAGAAAGCAGGAAGAAATAAAACTCTGCCAAAAAAGCCAAAAATTAGAAGAAAATGTGAAATATCTCATTGGAAAAACAACTGACCTTGAAAACAGATCCAGAAGATATCATTTAAAATTATTGGGCTATCTGAAAGCCATGACCAGGAGAAGAGCCTAGATTTCATTTTTTCAAGAAATAATAGAGCAAAATAGCCCTGAGATCCTAGAAACTGAGGGTAAAATAGAAATCAAGAGAATTTACTGTTCATCCCATGAAAGAGATCCCAAAAGGAAAACTTCCAGGAATATTATAGCCAAATTCCAAAATTTCCAAATCAAAGAGAAAATTCTAAAAGCTGCCAGATACAAACAAATAAACCACCAGGTTTCCATAGTCAGGATTACACAGGATCTGGCAGCATCCGTCTTAAGGGTTTGTAGAGATTGGAATATGATATTCCGGAAGACAAAAGATCTTGGTTTAAAACCGAGAATCAACTACTCAGCAAAACTGAACATCCTCTTTCAGGGGAAATGATGGACTTTCAATAAAACAGAGGACTTTCAGACTTTCTTATTGAGATGACCAGAGCTGAACAGAAAGTTTGATCTCCAAGTACAGGATTCTGGGGAACCATAGAGGGAGTGGAAGAGAGGGACTAACTATGAGGAACTTGATGGTGTTGAACTGCTTGTATTCCTGCAAAGGAAGAAGATATTGATAACTAATATGAACTTTCTCATTTATAAGAGCTGTTAGAAGGAGCATATATAGATAGGACATAGGAAGGAGCAGAATATAATTGTATGATGTGGTAAAGGGATGGAGTCAATGGGTGATGGGGGGAAAGTACTGGGAAGAAAGAAAAAGAGATAAAGAAGAAGCTGACATAAAAGTCACATAAGACTCACACAAGAGTCAAGAAAAAGCTTTTTCAGTGGAGTGGAGGGGAGGAAGGCAAAGGGAAATGAGTGAGCCTTCATTTTCAGTGGAAATGACTCAGGGAGAAAATGACATATGCACTTAATGGGGTAAGGAAATCTGTCTTGCCCTGGAGAAGGATGGGAGGAAAGGGATGGTATAAGGGTGAATGGAGGGAGGAAAGGGGGGAATAGGTGATAGAAGAGAGGGAAGATTGAGGGAGAGGGTACTCAGATGCAGCACACTTTTGGACAGGGTCAGGATGAAAGGAGAGAGAAATAGAATAAATGAGACTGGGGAGAAATATAGTGGAGGTACAGCTACTAATAACAACTGAGGGAAAAATTTCGAAGCAACTTCTCTGGTGGACTTATGATAAAGAAAACAACTCACCCCAGAGACAGTCATTGAAATCTTAACACAGACTGAAGTACAATTTTTTTTCTCTCTCTATTCTTGAGTTTTCTCATCTTCTTGGCGGGAGGGGGTTTATGTTTATTCTTATGTTTCCTCTTATAACATTCAATTTACATCAAAGTATGGCATAGAAACAATGTAGAGACTGTCAGACAGCCTTCTGGGGAGGGAGGGAAGGGAGGAGAGGGGGAAATTGTAGAATTCAGAGTCTTGCAAAAAATGATGGGTACATATTACTATTGTATATAATTGGAAAACAAATAAAAATGTTAAAATGTTAAAAAAATTATTGTTATGAGGGTGGCTTGGTGAGTGTGGGAAGGTAGGAACATATTTATAGAAATGAAGTTGATACAAAAACAAGATACAAATTAAAGTGAAATAATCCAAATTAAAAGAGAAAGGGGAAAAGGCTATGGTGCCATTTCCATTTGAAAATTTGTTCTGTAAATATTTTTCATTTCAAAACCAAATCTGTTACTAGTTTTTTTTTTTTGGTCCTTCATTCTTTTTTTAGGCTTTTACTAGTTTTAAGAGTAAAAATCAATTTAGTTAAAATACAATAGGACAGATTTTCAGGCTGGAGCCAAGATGGCAGCATGACGTTAACATGCTCCCAACACAAAGCTTAATGAAGTTTCTGCACAAACATTAAAGCAACAGATTCCACCAAAAAAATCCCCCCAAACAGACAAGATTCAAAGAAGTTTTCAATGGTAGACATCATGGAGGATCTTCAGTGAAGTTCTGTCTCTTTGAAGGGAAAGTAAAATCCAGTTAGGTGGGAGATCAGGAAAGTCAAATGGAAGTTTTTGGTCACAGTGAAGTCCAGGTCCAGGTCCTGAAAGCTTGGCAACAACAGAAGTCCAAGAAGCTATATAGCAAGCCATTGTAGAGAATTCCAACCCCTGAACCCTAGGAACACTGGGGCAAAAGACAGGACTGGGTTGGGAACAGATCATGGCATAGGCAAAATCTGGACATAAAGGAGGAAACAAAATTCTGTAAAGGTAAGACATGGAATGTATAGACAATATTGTTGCTAACAACAAGCCAGGAAACTGACACCAGACCCAGTAAAAAAAGTGTGGATCTATATTCCCCATACTCCAGGAGTAGAGCTCAAACAATAAAGATGAGCAAAGAGGCTAAAAGTGTGCACATTATAGAAAACTACTATATAGGTAAAAAGATAGCAATGCCACCTCAGAAGAAGAAAGCAGTGAAAAATTACCTTTAGGAGAAGTCTCAAAAGAGTCTTATGAATTGGAATCAAATCCAAAACTCATAGAGGAACTTAAAAAAGAACTTAAAAACCAAATAAGAGAGAAAGAAAAAAATGGAAAAAAAAGAAATGAGATTCTTTCAGGAAAATTATGAAAAATTGAGCAAAGAAATCAACTCTTTACAAGTAAAAATAACCAAATGACAAAGGAATGCAATTCAGCAAAGAGTAAAATTAGCCAATTAGAAAAGGAAACACAAAAGCTAACTGAAGAAACTAAAACCCTTAAAATAAGTATTGTGTAAATAGAAATCAATAAATCTTAGATATTGTAAGATTCCATCAAACAATAACAAGGCTAAAAAGATTGAAGAAAATACAAAGCACCTTTTACGAAAAGCAAACAACCTGGAAAATAGATCCAGAAAGATAATTTATGAATCACTGGACTACTAGAAAGCCTAGAACAAAATAAGAATGTGAAAAATATCTTTCAAAAATTGTCAGGGAAAACTGTTCAAATCTGGTACAGCAAAGAAACAAAATAACCATTGAAAGGATACACAGAACTCCTACAGAAAGGAACTCCAGTAAAAAAAAAAACTCTGATGGCTATCATAACCAAATTCTAAAATTCTCAAATAAGGGAGAAAATACTGCAGGCAGCAAAAAAGAAGCAATTTAAATATAAAGGAAACACAATCAGACTTACACAGGACTTATCAGCTTCAATATTGAGGTACCTGAGGACCTGGAATACAGTATATTATAGGGCAAAGGTCTGTAGATTACAACAAAGTTATTTCCCTGCAAAATTCAGCATATTCTGTCAGGGGAAAAGTTGGATGTTTAATGAAATAGAAGACTTTTAAAATTTCCTGATAAAAAGGATCAGAACTGAACAGAAAATTTAATCTCCAAACACAAGACTGGAGAGATACAAGGTAAACAAAAAAAAAAGAGAAGGAAAAAAAGCAAAACAAAACAGAACAAATGTTAATCAAGGCCATCAAATTGTATATAGTTCTGTAATAGAAGATACAACATTTCTAAGTCTTGAGAACTGCATTTCTCTTAGTAAAGTTCAAAGGTTGAAATATTAAAGAGACTGTATTTACAGGATATGTGTAGGATTGGTTCTTGTCTTTCCATTGAACAAGATGATAAAGAGTATTATATCAAATTTATGAGATCACAAGTCATTCCCCAATTGATAAATGGCCAAAGGATATGAAAAGACAATTTTCAAAAGAATAAATTAAAGATTTTATATATATATATATATATATATATATATACATATGAAAAAATGCTCCAAATCATTGTTGATTAGAGAAATGCAAATTAAAACAACAATGAGGTATCATTTCACTCCTATCATCGGCTAAGATGAGAAAAAGGGAAAATGATCAATGTTCGAGAGGTTGTGGGAAGATTGGGACTTTGATGCATTGCTGGAGTAGCTGTGAATTGATCCAGTCTTTGTATAGAACAATATGGAACTATGTCCAAAGAGCAAGAAAACTGTTCATACCCTTCGACCAAGCAATTCTAACTCTCGGTTTATATCCAGAAGAAATTTTTTTAAAAAAGGGAAAAGTCCTACATGGTCGAAAATATTCTTAGTATCTCTTCTTGGAAATTGAGGTGATGCCCATCAACTGGGGAATGGCTAAATAAATTATGGTTTATGAATACTATGGATTACTATTGTTCTATAAGAAGCTATATATGGTCAGACTCTAGAGAAGCATGGACAATAACACTGTGAGTTGAACAACCTTGATGAAAGCAGCTCTTCTCAGTAGTTTAGAGAGTTAGGACAACTGTATTAGACTGGCTATGGACTATGTTAGCCCCATACAGAGTATGAAAAACAAAATAAAGCAAAACACACATTAAAAAAACAGCCCTTCAGAATTTGATGAACACTTTATAAAAATTATCTCTTATGTATTCATCCTAATTCGAGATAAAGAAAATAACTAATATATAAACATGTTTATCAAAATATATATGTACAATTCTAACTTGACTGTTTGCCACTGAACGGAGGCGGGTGGGAAAGGAGGGTAGAAGGAAATTTTATAACATAAAAATATACATGTACACATGGATGAAAATAAATAAATATTTTTTTTAAAAAAAGACCTCTTGGGGCAGCTAGGTGGCACAGTGGATAGAACACTGGCCCTGGAGTCGGGAGTACCCTAGTTCAAATCTGGCCTCAGACACTTAATAATAACCTAGCTGTGTGACCTTGGGCAATCCACTTTACCCCATTTGACTTGCAAAAAAATCCTATAAAAATAAAGTCCTCTTGAAAGATCTCAAAGGATTTTCAAAACCAAAGAAGGGGGATGAAGATAGAGAAAAGAAATAAGTCATACAGGAAACTTATGAAAAATTGACCAAGGAAAACAATACTTTCAAAAGTAAAATTGGCCAAATGGAAAAATAAATCAATTACTTTAAAATTAAAAATGGCCAAATGGAAAAGAACTCTAACTCATCCAAAATTAAAATTGTTCAAGTATAAAAGGAATGTCAGTCATGAAAACATAAAATTAACTCACTGAAAAAGAAAAGGAACTCATCTAAAAGTAAAATTATTGAATTGGAAAAGGAAATAGAAAAATTAACTAAAGAAAATAAAACTCTAAAAGTCAGAATTGGACAAATGCAAATTAATGACTCTATGTGACACCAAGATTCCATCAAACAAATCGAAAAGGCTGAAAAAATAGTAGAAAGTAGAAAGTACTCTTAGGAAAAACAACATACCTGGAAAATAGATCTAGAAGGGATGATTTTCTAATTACTGTTCTACCTGAAAGCCATGATCAGAAAAAGAGTCTGGACAATAACTTGCAGGAAATTATCATGGAAAGCTCTAAAATCCTAGAACAAGTACATAAACTGGTCCTTGAAAGAATCCATGCATCATTGAGAACCCAAAACAAAAACTCCAAGGAATGCTATGATCAGATTTCAGGATTATTAGTTAAAGGAGTCAAAAAACAGTCAAAACAAAACAAAGCAATAGAAATACTAGAGGACCACAGTTCGGATTATGTAGAATTAATCAGCTTCAGCATTAAAGGATCATAGGGTCTGGAATACAATATCTTGGAGGGGAAAACTTGGATGACAACAAACTCAACTGCTCAGCAAATCCAGAATAATCTTTCAGGAGAAAATTTCAAATTTCCATAAAATAGAAGATTTTCAAATTTACTTGTTAAAAAAGACCAGAATTGAATAGATAATTTGATCTTTAAATACAAAACTCAAGAGATGCACAAAAAGATAAATGGAATGGGGAAAATAATAGTCAATAAACTAAATTGTCTTAATTCCTACACAGGGAAAAAATATTTGTAACTCTTTGAGAAATGTATTTCTCTTAGGTCAATAGAAAAGAGCACACTTAGAGGGTGTAGCTAGAAATTGTGATGTGATCAAGCTTTTAACTCTTGAGAGTTGTATTGGGATGGTTAAAGGCAGGGAGAAAGAAACTGTAAGACTAAGTCTAACCAATTGAGGTATTTGTGAAATTTTGTGGCATACTCCTTATAATGCCCATTAAGCCATGATATATGAATGTCATTGAGTAGAGTTGGTCTATAAGAAATCAGGAGCAGTATGACTTCAGAAGAGCTTGGAAAGACTTGCATGAACTGATGCTGACTGAAGTGAGCAAAATCAGAATATTGTATAGATTAACAATATTATGAGATGATAAATTATTATGGAAGCAACTTCTCTCAGCATTTCAGAGTTCAAGGAAAATCCTGAGAGACCTGTTAAGGAAACGGCCATCCACATCCAGAGAACTTGTGGATTCTGAATGTAGAGAAAAATATATACTATATTCACGTTTTCAAATTTATTTTTTTCTTTATTTTTCATGTTCCCCCACCTCCTTAGTTCTAATTCTCTTTTCACAAAATGACTGATCCAGAAATATGCAAAAAACAATTTTATATATATATATATATATATATATAATGTATATTAAATTGTTTGCTGTCTTGGGGAGGGAGGAGGAAAACATGAGTGTTAGAAAAATGTGAAACACAAATGCTTGCAAAAGAATGAATGTTGAAAACTATCTTTTTACATAATTGAATAATAAAGAAAGAAAAATATTAAAGAAAAAAATTACAGTACAACCAGGAAAAAAAGAGGAAAGGTCAAAATATATTGTAAGAACCTTTCTGAAAATCAACAGTCAAGTTAATGTAATGTTAATAGCACTTTAGCAGTTTATTTAGTACTGAATATTATTTACATAAAAGGTCTAACTTTATCTTCTATTCACAAACTGCAGAAGTTTAAATGTACAATTTGAAATATAACATAATGTTTGTAAATAGGACCAGAGGGGTGAGGGTCATTAAATTAATTACTTTTCTGTACCATTATACTAATTTGTAACAGCAATACATTAAAAATGTTAACTTCTAAGCATACAGAAACTGGGGAAAATTCACCCAATCATTCTGGTAGCTTGTATTAAAACTGTTAACAGGTGCATCACGCTGTGGAACAAATGGTTCATTGATTGTTCCATTTCAACTCTTGGTCTGTTCCACTTAAAGACTAGAGTGAATGAGGAAATAAAATACAAGATACTTTACCATTTATTTTTGTTCCAATGCTATATTTAGTTTTGGAATATGTTATATTGATAATATTTCTCCATCTCCCACCAAAAATGATTTTTTTAAATGAATGATATTCTGAACAGGCATTTTCATTTCCCTTCTCTTAGAATATTTTTGAGGTCTCTGATACATAGTGTCCTTTTTATTCAAATCTATAAATTTCAACTTTAGAAATGTGGCTTCATAGGTACTGCTGATTGGTATAATTTCATTTGATAGGCAAATTAACTAATTCTGATGAAGTCATGACCTGATTAATAAGTAGATTTCTTTTAGTAGTGCAGATCATAACCAATGCCTCACTATCATTTGCAACCTTCAAAGAGATCCTTCCATTAGGTTCATATAGAGTTCATCGAAAGTGAGAGAGGGCCTTATGCACATTCTCTTCGCTCTATGTGGGTGCTGATGGGGCACATAACCTTTTCATAGATTATGCTTCCCAATAACTATATGACAAATCCATCCTTTTATTTTTTTACTTATACTATTTCACATTGTAATTTTATTTTATTTTTTTAGGTTCTTGAAAGGCAAATGAGGTTAAGTGGCTTGCCCAAGGCCACACAGCTCACATTGTAATTTGAAGTAATATCCTTATATCCACCATTTATCTCTCCATTGCCTTTTGGACTAATCTAAATTTCAACTCTTTTGAGCCCTTAATATTTCAGGGCTTTGAATTATTCACTATTGGATTTATCTGAGACTTCATTATCAGTCAATAAACATTTAATTATGTACCTACTATGTGACAGGGCCTATGCACAAAACAGGATAGGACCCAAGCTTTAAGGTCCTCAGAATCCATATTTTAAACACATATGACTCTAGTTTAAGCCAAGAAGAATATGTTCACTACACATGTATTGCTCAAATCTATTTTCTCCCTAGGCACAAGCTTTTAATATACATGAAGACTCATTCCATTTCCTTCATTTTCCTGAAATTTGCAGATGTCACATCTGCTTCTGTGTCACTCAAAAATATCCCAGAGGTCATTTACTTTCTTTTGCATAGGTTTCCTAATTTCTAGATCTTGTTAGTAACTTTCCAAATGTGCTGTCTTATCATTGTCTTAGTTCATTCTGGGTTCATTTCCTGGCAATACTTTAAGGTTCTGCTGATGTTTCATTTCTGTGATCATTATCTTAGCTATTCTTCCATTAATTTAGTCTTTGCAGATGGCTTGTATAATTTCTGTGTTAATTTCTAAGATAAATGACCTTTTTTCTTTTCTTTTGACATTTCTCCCTATATTACAATAAGGCATGTTTCAAACAATACTTTTAAAACATGAATAACTAGCTTAATGTACATCCCATCTTAAGCTAATTTATCTTGTCAAACCTTTTCTTTGCTGGAGCCCTTGACAAGCTTTGCCTTTTAGTCATATCTACAATCACATACAGTGAGTTCTACATTAAAAATAATAAAATTGCATCAACAAAAATATTTATTAAACCAGTGTCTCAATCTTTGTGTGCAGTTTTCAAAAATACACCTCATTTTCTTAGGGTGAATATGTTCTTCCTATATTTTAGGGGTCATCTAGGTCCTAGTATCACTTAACATTTTGATCAATGAAATAGATGGAAAGTGGGGCAGCTAGGTGGCACAGTGGATAGAGCACTGGCCCTGAATTCAGGAAGACCTGAGTTCAAATCCAGCCTCAGACATTTAATAATTACCTAGCTGTGTGACCTTGGGTAAGTCACTTAACCCCATTTGCCTTGCAACCCCCCCCCCCAAAAAAAAACCCAACAAAAAATAATCAGAAATAGATGGAAAGCACCAATTAAAATGACTCCAAAGTTTTGGATAAAACTTGTACATAAGAAATTGGGATGGGTGGTTCACATCTTAAAGTGTAGATTTATGTTGGGAGACTAGAGGCTGACTGTGTAGTTCCTCTTGAATATTGATGAGACCCTGGGGAACTGCTGAAGGATATGTGAAGGACTATGTCCTTGTGTCTTGGGAACAGAGAAGTACAGCATGTTCTGCATATAGGCATCTCCGTTGTGTGCTCTTGGTCCAGGAAGTGAGCTCCAGTCTTCTTTGTTTGTAATATTCTGGCATGCAACAAAGCAATGTCAAGGGTGCACGCTGGTATCATGAATTGCTTGCCGTCCTTGTTGCTATTTCATGTGGCTATTGCTGATAGCCAAGAGTATAATTGCAGGGAGCAGGAGGGTCAGAGAGAGATTCCGAGATGTAACCCTTGAAGTTGGAACAATAAAGTTGCCTGTTTGCTTCTCCTCTGGCCTATGACTCTCTTTGTGAGAACATGCTGGTTGTGTACCAGATGCGCACCGAAGACCTGGGATAGGTAAGACTTGGCTGCCCATGGACAAAGATCTGGACAGGTTTAGAGTTCAAGTTAACTATAGCTAATTAGAGAAGTGGGTAGAGGTGTACAAGTTCAAGTTTAGTAGGACAGTAGTTAAAGAAGGATATAAGTACACCAGTGGAGGGTGGGAAATCATTAGCCATGTGCATATAATGGAAAAAAGATGTGGGAAGTTACTTTTGAAAAGAGAAACTTAAGTAAATTCTTTAAACTTGTATTTAAAAAAACTTTTATCATGCATTTAGATATTTATTTTATTTGATTTCAATTACTTGTAGAGATATTTTTTAATATTCATTTTTGTAAGATTTTGAGTTCTACATTTTTCTACTTCCCTTCCTTCCCTTTCCCTTCATTAAACAAGAAATCTGATAGAGGTTATATGTTAAATGTATTTCCATATTAGGCATATACTGATAGAAGAAAAGAGAGAAAAAAATGAGAAAGAAAAAAAGGCAAATTTTAAAAAGTTAACAGAGTAATTTTTTGTCTGGATGTAGATGGTATTTTCCATCACAAGACTCTCAGAATTATCTTTGATTATGGTAATGATGACAAATGCTAAGTCTATCATAGATGATTATCACAGAATGTTGCTTTTAGTATGTACAATGTTTTTCTGGTTCTGTTCACTTCACTTAGCATTCCACTATTCATGAATTATTTTTTAATATTTATTAAAGTGTTCCAATTTTCTAATATTTTTATTTTTCCCTCATAATTTTTAAAAGAGTAATAGTATTCCATCATATTTATGTATCATATTTTATTCAGTCATTCCCCAATTGATGAATATCCCTCAATTTCTATTTCCTTATGCAGTACAAAAAGAGGTATTACAAACATTTTAGTAAATCCAAGGTTTTCCCCCCATTTTGGAAGGGGCAGGGATAGCTCTCTTTCAGATGTAGATCTAATAATGTTATTGCTGGATCAGAAAGTATTCACAGTATTATAGCTCTTTGGGCATACTTCCAAATTGTTTTCCTAAATATCTGGTTTAGGACTCAATATCACCAACATAAATTAGTGTCTCAGTTTTCCCACATTCCTTCCAACATTGATCATTTTCCCTTTCTGTCATATTAGCCAATCTTATAGTTGTGAGGTAGTACCTCATAGTTGTTTTAATTTGCAGTTCTCTAATCAATAATGATTTAGGGTATTTTAATATGGCCATATAATTTTAATTTCTTCATCAGACAACAGTCTGATCATATCTTTGATCATTTATCAGTTGGGGAATTGCTTGTATTCTTGTAAATTTGACTCAGTTCTCTATTTTAGAAATCAGTACTTTATCAGGAATACTAGCTGTGGAAATTGTTTTCTAGCTTTCTGAATTCATTCTAATCTTGGTTGAATTTATTTTGTGTAAATTTTTCTAAATTATTGTAAATAAAAGTATTACTTTTTCATTTTTTAGAAATATTCTCTATCATTTGATTTGTCTTAAAATTTCCCATCTTCAAAGATGTTTCAGATAAATTTTTTTGTTCTCCTAATTGGTTTATGATATCTCTCTTTCTAAATCCTCTAAAATTTCAACCTTATTTTACTATAGGTTGTGACAAGTGGGTCTATGTCTAATTTCTGCCATAATTTTTCCAATTTTCTCAGAAGTTTTTGTCATTGTTCTTAATTACAAAGTAGACTTTTTTGAGTTTATCAAAGATTGGATTACTAAAGTCCTTCACTGTTGTTCTTTTTGATCTACTCTTCTACTGACCAACTTCTCTAATTCTTAGCCAGCACCAAACAGTTTTGATGACTGTTGCTTTATAATATAATTTTAGATCTGTTATTGCTAGGTCACTTTCATTTGATTTCTTTTCTCTTTAATACCCTTGATGCTCTTGACCTTTTGCTTTTCCAGATGAATTTTGTATTATTTATCTAACACTATGAAATATTTTTTGGCAGTTTGCTTTGTATGGCATTGAATAAATAATTTAATTTGGTATATTTCATTTTCATTATATTGGCTCAGACTACCCATGAGCAATTGACATTTTTCCAATTATTTAGATCTCATTTTTCATATGTGAAAAAGGTTTTACCATTGATTTCATAGAGTTTTGAGTTTGTCTTGGCAGACAGATTTTCAAGTATCTTATTGTGTCTACAATTATTACAAATTGAATTTCTCTTTCTATACCTTGTGCTGAGCTTTATTGGTTTTATATATTTAAATACACACACACACACACACACACATATATATATACATACATACATATATAAATATATATGATATTCATGATTTTATGTTGATTTACGTTATAGCCTCCCAATTTACTAAAGTTATTGTTTAAAGTCTGGAATGTGTGAGAGTATTGATTTCTTATCGCCAATTCTATTTCCTTCAATTTCTTTTTCCTTCTCTTATTGCTAAAACTAACATTTCTAATACAATAATAAATAATAGTTTTGATAATGGGGATTATTGTTTCACCCCTAATATTATTGGGAATGCTTTTTGCTTCTAGCCAATACATATAAATGCTTGCTTATTTTCCTTAGATAATGCTTATCATTTTAAGAAAAACTCCATTTATTTCTATGCTCTCTAATGTTTTTTAATAAGAATGGGTATTATATTTACATAAGCTTTTTCCAAATATGTTGAGATAACATATAATTTTTGATAGCTTTTTTATTGATTTGGTCAATTATACTCATAGATTTGCCTATTTGTCTTTCAAATAGTTTATAATAGAACTGGAGCTAATTGTCCTTTTAATGTTTGGTAGAATTCACTTTTAAAACAATCTGGTTCTGTAGATTTTTTTCTTAGGGATTTCACTGATGACTTGTTCAATTTCTTTTTCTGAAATGGGGTTATTTAAGTAATTTATTATTCTTCTGCCAATCTAGGCAGTTTATAATTTTTCTTTTATTCATTCACAAATTCACTCATCATATTTGTTAGCAGGTAGTTAGTCAAATTGGTTCTGAATTATTACTTTAATTTTCTCTTCATTTGTGGTGAATTCACCCTTTTCATTTTTGACTTGTTTTGTGTTTTGTTTTTTCTTTCTTTTTTAAAATTCATAATATCCTGTTGTATCTACTTTATTAGGTTTTTTATGAAACCAACTTATAGATTTAATTATTAGTTCAATAGTTTTCTGATGTTGTTTCATTGATTTCTCCTTTGATTTTCAGAATTTCTTAATTAATTGGGAGTTATTAATTAGTTCTTTTTCAAGCTTATTTTAGTTGCATGCCCAATTCATTGATCTCCTCTTTCTCTGTTTTAGAGTATATAGAAATATAAAATTTCCCCCAATACCTACTTAGGCTGCAGCCCACAAGTCATTGTCTTAGATGAAATTATTGATTATTTATAAAATTTGTTTAAAATTTAATTTCCAATTAATTTTTAGTCTTTCTTTATATGTCCTTTATTACATGTGATTTTTATTGCATTGTATTCTGAAAAGGATGCATTTAATATTTCTGATTTTCTGTATTTGATTGTGAGGTTTTATTCCATAATACTTAAGTCACATTTTGTGTAGATGTAACTTTGCCCCATTCAATTTTCTCCAGACAGCTATCATTTCTAACTTTTCTAAAATTCATTTTTCCTTCTGGCTTATTTTGTGTGGTTAGATTTACCTAATTTGGAGAAAGGAACCTCCCCAGTAATGTTCGGTAGTGATATTACTTAATTGTCTATGGTATCTTTTAGAAAGATCTATTTTCTTCCTTATCCCTTTTGATGTGATCTAGTTTTGCTTTTTTGTTGTTGAATATCTTCCTCTGCTTTTTTTTTTTCATTTCAGTAGCAGCATAATATATTTTGCTCTGGGCTTTTACCTTTATTCTGTGTGAATACATCTCTCTTCCAAATATATATCTTGTAAACAATGTATAGTAGGATTCTGGATTTGAATTCACTCTACTATTCTCCATTTTTCTCTCTCTTTTTTTTAACTTTATCCCTTTTCTACCAGTGTTTTGCTTCTGCTTCCTGATTCCCTCAATCTGCCCAATCTTCTCCCAGTTGTTTTCCACTTTCTTCCATCTTCTACCCCCCATTTTTTTCTTTTCCTTTTCCTTTCCCTTTTATCAACATCTTCTTCCCCTTTCTTTTCCCTTTTCATTTTCTACTTACCTGTAGCGTACATAAATTTTTAAACACAATTGGGAATCTATGTTATTCTCTCTTTGAGCCAAATCGGTTGAGATTTGCTCAGTTTTCATACCCTTCTTCTTTCCCTCTTCTATTATAGGTTCTTTGTGTCTCTTTATGTGTTGTCATTTATCCTCTATTACTTCTTTTTCTTCCAATATAATCCTTTTTATGTGTTAATTGTTTTATACCTTAGAAAAAGGTTATAGTCTCTTTCTAACAATATTCCATTCAACTGACCTGACAGAAGCAAAATAAAGGTTATAAGCATCATTCTACCATAATTACTTCATACCCACATCTTTTCTTTTGCTTTTTGTATTCTCCTCTGAACTTTGCAATGAGAAATATAAATTTCAAGATCTATAACCATCATCACATCATAATCAATTTATACTCTATCTAAGAATTCTCCTTTCAAAGGATGTAAGTGAAATACAATTTTCAAAAGTTGCAAGCTTTGTCTTCCTAAATAGGAATTTAATAGTTTAATATTATTCACTAATATCTTTTTTTCATTTACCTTTTTATACAACTCAAAGTCTTATATTTGAATATCTGATTTTGAATTCAGTTCTAGTCTTTTTATCAAATAATTTTGAAATTCCTCTGTTGAAAGTACAACTTTTTTTCCTGAGAGAATCTGCTGAATGTTGGAGAGTAGTTCATTCTTGTTTGTAATCCAAGCTCCTTTGCCCTCCAGAATATCATAAACCAGGTCCACAGAATCTTTAAGGCTGAAGTTGACAAGTCCTGTATAATCCTTATTAAGGCTCTCTGGTATTTTTATTGACTTTTTGGGCTGCTTTTAGTAGTTTCTCCTTTTGTTGCTAATTCAGAAATTTGAATGCAATATTTTTGCAATCTTTTTCTGAAAGTAATCAATGGATTCTTTCAAGTATTATTTTATCATCTTATTCCAGGATATTAAGACATTTCACCATGATAATTTCATGAAAGATATTGTCCAGGTTTTTTTCTTTGATTGTGGTTTTCACGTAAACCAATAATTCATTAATTATCTCTCCTGCATCAACTTTCCATTTTTCCTAAAAACTACTTTGTATTTTCTTCTTTTTTACCTAACCTTTGGTGGTGTTTGATAAAATCTTGTTGTATTTTCCATTTGTCCTATTCTCATTTTTAGGGTTTTATTTTCTTCAATTAATTTTTTGTGTTTCCATTTCTCATTGGTCAATTTTCCTTTTAAAGGTGTTATTTTCTGTAAGGGGATAATAGACAGAGTTTGTGGCCATGAGGAGTTCATCCTGAGAGTCATCGAGACCTGGGACAACAGGAATGTCCATACCAGAGTGCTCTGAGCTCAGGAAGGTGCTCTGGCCCTTCTCTCTCTTTGTTCTCCTGCCTTTCATCCTTATCTTGTTGAATATTCTCAGGAAGGACCTTTTGTCCTTATCCCTCTGCTTTTCATCCTCATCTTGTTCAAGTGTCCTGGGAAGGAGTTCTGGTATTTATCTCTCTACCTTTCATCTTTATCTTGTTGAAGATTCCACATTTTTCCAGGATACAGACCTTTTGTGGCATGCCATTTATACTTTCACAGTGCCTGGAGATGAGGGATGCTGATACAAGGGGACTAGGCTTATATATACCCTTATTTCAACTATGTGTGAGTCAGAGATGTAGCATATACTTTCAATAAACTCCTTGCTTATCTCTCACTGGCTGACTTTCATTATTGAACATGCGGGACATGTCCGGCGGAGCTCCCTGAAGAGTTGTGTAAATTAGGCTGAGACCCAGCTGCCCAGAGTGGACTGCAACAATTTTCTTTTTCTATTTGGATAATTTTATTTTTAAAGCTGTTTTCTTCTGTTTATTTTATATAATTCTGCTTCATGACTCTTTTCTTTTCTCAATTTTTCTTCTTCCTTTGTTCTTTGTTGTTTGAAATCATTTGGGGCACTTTCACAAAATCTTTTTTAGATTTAAGACCAATCAATAATTCACTGTGAAGCCTCACTGTAGGCATGCTTTTTTTTTTTTTTACTGCTTTCCTCTTCTGGGTTGCTGTTTTTAATCTTCACTATCAGAATTGTTGCTTTCTATGGTTAGTGCTCTTTTTGTTTTTTCACTCATTTGGAAACTTAAACTTTGCTCCTGGGGCACAAGGAGTACAGTTTTCAAATGTTTGGCTGAGGACCAGGAGTCTAGTCCCTGCTCTTGTTTCTCAGGTGCTCATGGTTTTTTGTTCCTTCTGTTTGGGTTAGCCCAAACCAGTCCTGTCTGATGCCCTAGCATACCTGAGCTTGTTGTACAATTTGCAGGGTAAACTGAAACCTGAGCTGTGCTGTCTCTTAAGAGCTGCCTGCTGACTTCTCAACTCTCCTGCCTATGATCTTCTGCACTCTCATTTCTACCAATGAAAGACAGACTTTACCTAAAGTTCTTCCAATGTATCTTGGGCTGAAAAGTTGTTTTGCTGTTTTTAATTGCTTTTTTTTTTGCTTTAAAAAATCTGTTAGTGACTTCATTTAAAGTTGTTTTGGGAAAAGCTCTGATAACTTCCTCTCTCTACAAACTATCTTAATTATGCCCAGGAAGTCCCATACATCTCATGTCTTTTTCTATTTTTTTGACTAAATTTCTAAAATCCTTTTTGAGCTCTTCCAAGAGAATTTTTCTGATTGTGACACCCAAATGAAATAAAAAATATTTCCATTCACCTCTGGGGTTTTACATGTAAGCCTTTTCTAAAATGTAGGGCCCCTTCTGAGATGGTGTTGTGATCTTCCTTGTTGCTTCCAGTAGCTTTCTAGATCAAGATGATTTTAGTTTCTTATTCATTCTTTAGTCTAGTTTGTAGTTTTTTTAAAAGGTTGCAACCTGAGTCACAGGGGGGTACTGTCCCAAATTTCTTGTGCTGGGCATTAGGGATCTTCCTACAGACTTTTTGCACTAACACTGCACTGGTAGTGCCCAACCTAGCTGAGCCAGTTCCACTGGGATTCTCACCCTCACAATTTACCTTCTGCACTGTACCTTTGGGCTGCTGTTCCACTGTTCTGCCAAGCCTGGATCCAGGGACCATTCTTGCTGATCTAAGCTTTTGCTGATTGCCTCCCTCTGGTGGCCCTGAACCTGCCTGGGTTGGTTATGCTCCTACTACACCTCAATCAAATAGACCTTTCCTAAAGTCCTTCTAAGATGCCTAAGCATGAAAAGTGGTCCATTCTGTCTTTTTGTGGGTTCTATCATTCCAGGATCTATTTAGAGGCTTGATTGATTTTTTTTGAGGGAATTTGGGAAGATCTCAAGGAAATTCCTGGTTTCCACCATTTGGCCTAGATTATCAATGAAGGAAGACAAGTGAATTATTTATTTTTTTTTTAATTTTAGTTATCAATGTTGCACCCTGTTTGTATAAAGTAACCCCTGTCAACATTAAATATTTTTTAGAAAATTGAGGAGAAATTGGGTAATTTCAATTAAATAAAGATGCCTTCATTGTGTCAAACAGTATGTTAGGTATTAGAGAATCACTTGCAAAAAAAAGGAGGAAGTGATTACCTCTAAAGAGATTGCATTCTTTTAGGAGAATAGACCAGTTTAAAGTCACTGAGATATTTAGTCTGAAATAAAGACACTTTTTAAAAAATTATAAATGTCAGTAAACAACCATTCACAGGGAAATATTTAAAGTATACAAAGAGTCCATCAAAGGCTAGGTTGAAATAGTTCAAGGTCATTCAAAAAGAGTCACAAATAGGGGCAGCTAGGTGATACAGTGGATGAGCAGCAGCTCTGGGGTCAGGAGTACCTGAGTTCAAATCTGGCCTCAGACAATTAATAATTACCTAGCTGTGTGGCCTTGGGCAAATCACTTAACCCTATTGCCTTAAATTGACAAAGTAGTAAAAAAATAAAAGATTCATGAACTGAATTATCCAGACAGCAAAAAACATCCTACTTCAGATTCAGAACCAGTGACAACTTGGTCATTAACAAGGAAATCTGGATGAGATACATTCTTTGTATGTATCTAAAAAACATGAAATTTGAAAGGGTATCTTATTTAGATCAAAATAAAATATAATAATCTTGTATTGACTTGTTATGACTTATACACTCAAAAATTTCAGGAGCCACACTTACTTTTATCTGCACTTACACATGCTCTTCAGGACTCTTACCATGTATAATTTGGTGTCTGTGTTGGAATACATAAGACAATAAATATGAATGCAGTAGAACTTTAGTAAAGGTCCCTATGAACTATAGAATTGCATTCAATTCAAGCTAAGAAGCATTTATAATATTTACTATTAGGGATAAAAATGTTGCATAATTTACAAACTGTATACAAGTTGTAAAACATGACTAACAGAGATATATTAAATTTGTTTTAACACATAAGTTGTAAGGGACATCAGTAAGATGGATTCTTAAAATAAGTCTGATAACAGTCTATTTTAAATGAAATATATGTGGTGTATATAGATGTATGTATGCACACATTTACGTTTATGCATGTATTATGTATGCTAGTTACACCCATTTATACATATGCACTGTAGGGGATATGTATCTGTGCTTGTTTATGTGGCTTTGTCTTGTCAAAAGGGAAGCATCACATTTTCTTTTGTGATATTATTTGGTTTTGTTAGCAATTGTTCAGGTTATTAATGCTGGGAAGTCCTTATTAGCTGATCTATTTATATTTGTCTATCAATTACTCTTACATTATTAGTTTGAAAAATCAATTGGAATTTAATATTGACTTAAGAATAAAGATAGCATGAGTTTAGGACAGAATTAAAGATTCTAAAAGTTTAAATGAATCTCTGAGCACATATCCAAAAGAGAAATTTTATAGTTTCTCCATGGAATCAATATATTTCTTCAAAGAGATAGAGAATAAGGATCAAAAAATAATTCTTGAAGGGTAAAAAAATAAGGAACTATCAGTTTCTACTTTTGATATTTCTATTATTTAGCAGTTAGTGTAAGGTATGAGTTTAATAATACTTGCTTAACAAATATTTTGCTTTTGTTTTTGCTTTCATTTAATAAACCATGTCTACATTGTAGTAGAAAGATTTTTGTGAGCTACTCATCAATATGATTCAATTTGCAATAGCTCTAACACTAGTTTGCCAAAGGGTTATTACACTAATACTACACTCTCTAAGTGCTCAATCTCACTGAATGCATCTGAGACCACAACATTTTTCAAGGCACCAGTCCCTCTCTTGGGGAAAACCCTTTCCAGGGTAACGTTCACAAAGAAAAGTGGACTCTCCCAGGGACTCCCAAAGGTTTCTTCTGGTCTGTCACACTACCACACTGGAAGACTCAGTGTGGCTCTCCACCCTTCGGAATTTGGGGATTTGAACATGACTCCATTTCATTTGACTGAAGGCACTGGAAGCTATTGCCCATCCCTTTGGAAAGGCACTCCACCATTTCTCAGGACCAACTGACCCATATTAGAGAGGAAAGAATGAACTGGCAATTAACCCATAGACAGATAAGACCTGGTAGTCACATTCTGTCATCATATAGCACAGGCCAGTGCTTGCCCTGTGTGGATGGTGTTCCATGGTGCCTCAGTGTGGAAGGAATAAAAACCATTTGAGGCTAAGAGACTCCCGCAGCCACCAGACCATGTGCAATAGTCCTGTTTCTTATAAATCAGACCATGGGATGGAAGAATTATGGCATTGGCAAATGGGAAAGATGCCTTACACAGCATATACCTCACTATAATAAACATAATTGTGCAAACTCATACCTCCAATCATTTGGTTGATGTGGTAGGTATACTTTGATACTGAGTAGTAGAAGTAATAGCTAGTAGAGATATTCCAATCTGCATTTGTGCAAGAAGTACCCATAGTGGAAGAATTATTGATTTTTAGTTTTTATATGAGTAATTGCTGCCAAAGAAAATTTTAAATTTTCTTGAAATATCTAAGTATATGACTACCCTAAGTAATCTATTATTAAAAGTAAAAAAGTCACATAAGGTTCTTGACTTTCAGTTAAAACTTTTAATACCAGGAAACAATTAAATTCAATTCACATTGTGTAAATAAACAATGAGATTGCAGATTTTTCGGTAATATTTTGTTCACATATTTTAGAGTACATATTTTAAAATTACATACTAATAATGCTTTAATCCAGAATAAGTATCATTAAAGACTAGAATACATATGTATATACATATACATATATTCATATTTTATTACAAAAATTATTTTGAGAAATTTTATTGTTGTCTTCCCTCTCCAAAATGAGCCTGAAATTTGTGTTGTATGAATTTATGTAAGCTTCTTTATCTGTATGTTTTTCCCCCAGATAGAATGTAATCTTCTTGAAGGCGGACATTGTTTTAATTTTACCTCGGTGTCTAATGCAATGGAAAATTGCTGTCCTTAATAAATGTTCATTGATAGATTTAATGATAAACTCAGTAGAATTATTCATCAATCAGACCTGTTTTCATGGAGTAGCAATAAAACTCAAGAAAAAATTATTTCTTTCCTTTTCCTCTAAAATTCACTATTAACTTGAGCAAGATTTCCAATATGTCTTAGTTCAATTTCATTGTCTACAAAATAAAGATATTAAAATATTTACATTTTTGCATAATAGGTGAGGGCTATGAGTTAATATTTTTAAATTGTGGGAGAAAATTGTTCATTATAACTTCTATTATTAATACTATTCTATAACTCATTGTGAGTAATCAATGAATAATTTTCTTTTATTATGAAGCTAATATTAAACAAAATATCAGAGATTGGGACACTTCACACATATCCTTTCCAGTCTATAATCTTTGGACCATACACATGATCTGGACTGGATTTTTTCATGAATTCATAGATTCATGAGCTTCTAATAACAGGAACTCAGCTCCCCTTTTCTTTTTTTCATAGTCTATTATTGATTAAATCCTCAAACAAGGAAATAAATTATTCATTGCTTGAGTTTTGGATCATTAACTAGGATGTCCCCAAGAAGAAGAAATAGAAAAAATACTTAGTATTCAATATTAATTAAGCTGATGTTTAATTATATATTTTCTATACAAAAGAAATCCTAAAAGACACAAAATGGTATGTATTGACACTTAAATAATCAGTGACATAACACATAAATACAATTATGACGTACTGGATATTATATCATTAACATTGAAGCTATCTATTGGACAACAGAATAATCTTTGCGTATTGTATCTGAACTCTGCATCACTCCCCTTATGGCAATTCTTTTCTAGCAAACCTGGATACAAGATACATGATCCATCCTTACAGCAATTACCTCCAAGAAGCACTTGCCTAGCAAGACATAGGCTTTAGCTTCCTTTTGTACCATTGAGACCAAGGTATGGAACAGACAGAGTTAGTTTTCCTTCTTTCCATTACCACTCCTCATAAGGAGTCCCAGAGTGATATATGCCACTTTATGTGTGGAACAAAGGAAGGATAAAAGAGGCAGAATAATTCTGTTATTAAAGATCTATTGAGTCAGCAGACAATAGGAGGGTTCTTTTTTTTCCATTAGAAAATTTCAAACCCCTTCAGATTTGAGGAGCATATTATTAGCTGGAAGCAAGAAGAGCCCTATCCATGCTCTATGCAAACCTGGTTACTCTTAAAATATGAAGCAATCTTTATCTTAAGTTTAGGTTTCCTTAACCAGAACTCAAAAATGCTTCACAAAATAAGTCTATAAACTCCCAGTGATTTTTGATTTGAAAATGAGTAGTATGATATAATAGAAAGATTTATAATTTTAGAGTTAGAAATCCTGTTTCCAAATCAAGATTTGTAACTCATTCCATATTTGTTATTTAGTAAGTCAATTAATTTTTTGTGAATTTAATTTTTGTGTATTAAAATAAAGAACTGGATTAAACGATTGCTGAGGTCTCTCCTATGTCAGATCTGAAATCTTATGAGGACTTCTAATCATTGAAGAGATTTTGGATTTCATTGTAAAGTTGTAACTTTTGTATTTTTAAATTGTTAGGAAACTTTTATCTAGAGCACAGAGCTAGAAATACTATATACAGAGAAGGTAGACGCTCCAGCTTCCACTTCTTTTGTCATTTTACAGGCTATTATCATTGTCTTTTTTTTCAAAGTTTATCTCAAAATATATTTCAAAGCTTATCTATGGTAGTGAGTCATTCACAATATCTTCCTCTGTAAGGCTGGATAGCAGAGAGGTTCTGGACCTGGAGTCAGAAAATCCTGAGTGCAAATCAGTCCTCAAAGATTCTAGCCATGTGGCCCTAGGTAAGTGACTTAATACCTGTCTGCCTTAATTTCCTTAACTGTAAAATTCAAATATTATTTATATCTGCCTTCTTGAGTTCTTGTGAGGATAAAGTGAGATAGTATTTTTAAAGAACTTAGCATAGTGTCTTAAATGTGGTAGGAACCTAATTAAAGTTTATTTTCTTCTTTTTCTTCTTTTCTTTTTTCTTTTTCTTCTTTTTTGCCTTTTAATTTTTGTGAAGTTCTCTAATTATTGAGTATAAAGGAGACTGCATGTTATTCTCTTCAAGTAGGATGTAAACTCCTCAAGAGTAAGAGAGTTTTTTTTGTCCTTCTAAACCCTAAACTCTATTACAGTGACTTGGATACAAAAAAGTGCTAATAAAATCTTGATGGAGTGCAGTAGATAATACTTCAGTATCTAAGAATGTTAAAACCTTTATTTAAAATGGAAATTACTTAATATTAAAGATAACCAATAATTACACAAAGATAATTTAAATGCATATTTACTTAGCAATTAGTTTTATTTCTACTTGTGAGAACCAATGACTAAATGATTGAAACAAATTTTGATGTAATAAACATTAATAGCCATTCTAAAATATTAGTGTCATTTGGCCTTTATTCCCCAGGCAAAATTGCAAAAATATGTCATAAGAGAAATTCAAAAGTCAGCAAAATTAATTGATCTCAGATTGGAACATTTAAGAGACTTCAGAGGTAATTTGATAATTTCCCCTACTCCCATTTTACAGTAAGAAGAAAAAGAGGCAGTATTAAAAAAACAGATATCCATGTTTCCACTGTAATATGTTGCTGTTGTAATTAAAGTAGAATGATCTATGTGAAAGAGAATATTGCAATAATTTACATGTGCATGCACATAAGTATGCTTTGTATATATATATATATAAATATATGCATATGTGAATTTATGAAAGCATATTCTGATGAATGCATTTTAGACTTGTTTCCCTAGACATGCATTAGTAATGAAAAAAAGGACAAATTGTCTTAAGGCAGCTAAACAAAGATTGCAAACAATTGGGTTCAGAAATGGTTCTTTATATATTTAAATAATATAAAATATTTTTTATCTTAGAATAAATACAGTTAAGTCAAATGTAGAAGAAATAACTTCTATTGTTCTAATTGTTACTTTTACTTAGGTAATTCCTTGATTTTATTAATGTAAGTATACTTCCACTAATGCAGAATGCCTTATAGTCACACCTTTCCTTCCTAAATGATTCTTGTCCATTTTTAATCTATATCATTCTACCTTAGGTAGTTCTTTTTTTTTTTGTCAAATATTAGAGGCAATAATATATGACCAATTGACCATATGCTGTTTACATTCCTACTACTTGACTACTCTACCTCTTTTTTTTTCAGTTTTGTCTTCTATACAATATCTCTTATGTAAGGTGTTGGTAGCATGATGTCACATAATCATATTCACTATGTGTCTTTCATTACCTTTTAACTTATGCATTACTTCAATTATTTTAAAATAATCACCAGAGTGATTGGGACTTACACCTAGGAGAGGTTTGGACTTGAAACCTGACTGTGCTCTATGGGAACCAAGTTAAACTATGAATCTAATTCTAATTCCTTTCTTTCCCTAGAGACCGAAGTAGTGCAAAGAGTGCTAGAGAGGATTAATGTCTCCCATTTGTTGGAAGAATCAGTTTGTATATTTGTGATTATATCTTTTGAAGTAAATATTTCTGTAGAAGCACTAATTTGACTGGGGTAAATTATCTATCAGTGAGAACTGGAGTCATTTGCAGAAATTGGAAATTATCCCTAGTTACCTTAAAAATTCCAGAGAATTCTAAGGGAGGGATGCAGTGATAAAATCTAATTCACTTGGACTTCAGACCTTGGAGGGCATGTTGACTTGTCCTCCATATAGGCAAATAGGAATGGAGCAATAGTGGAACCAGAGACAGACTAGAGAAAGGAGAGTCAGGACACAAATATAAGTTTAATTAATTTTAGAGTGAGGAAAACGATGCTTGCTAGCAGAAGACCTTCTGAGTGGGGAGGGCTTATATTGCTCAGGAAAAGGTAGAGTTTATATTCGTAAATCACAAATAGGTTAGATTATGACAATCATTTTCAGTCCCCCAAGTTGCTATATGCATGACAAGTTCATGCATGGCATTCCTGGGTCTTATGGGAACAACTCTTATATTGATTGTCTCAAGTCTTGGGGGTCAAGATTCTCTGCAGGGTATAGAACCAGAGTTGGGTGATGAGAAAAGGAGTGCAGTATTGTATTGTGAATCTGTTAAGAGAAGTGATAAATGTTGACTTTCAGTGAAAACCTGGTGCAGGTAAAAATAACACTTTTTTGCTAGAGGATAATATCATCCAGACAGCAGAGAATTGTTGTTATGCTTCCTGAACCTTCTTGGACCTTCACTCTGGGGAACAAGGTGTCTCCAAAATATTTTGACAATTCAAGGAGTCTCGATTCAACGACAAGGCCTAGTCCATATAATATGCATTTTTCAACTAGTGTGATATTCTAACTTTTATGGTTATACCAAACCTTTCTGAAACATAGTGTTTGGAGTCCAGTGATTTGAACAATGACATTTATTTTGTTTTGTTTTGTTTTGTTTTGTTTTATTTTATTTAGGTTTTTTCAAGACAATGGAGGTAAGTATCTTGCCCAAGACCACACAGCTAAGTAATTATTAAGTGTCTGAGGCCTGATTTGAACTCAGGTACTCCTGATTCCAGGGCCAGTGCTCTATTCACTGCAACACCTAGCTACCCCAACAATGACATTTGATAAGGAACATAGCAGAGCTTTATACTGGATATAATATTTACTGGATTATTAAACAGTTATCTTTCTATTTGACATCTACTATAATCTTGAAAATTAAAGTTCATGCAACTGAAGACTTGAACTAATCCAAAAGTAAAGGAACAGAACCAGAGAGCAATTAATGATATTGATATATTTTGTTTACACCCAAATTTCCCTTTAAATTCCCACCCCTTCCCCTGCTCAGGAAGCTAATTCATTTAATTAAAAAAAACGTCAGGAGAACAATTTGTACAATAACAAAAACATTGCAAAGGCACACCTTTAAGAAAGTGACCAAAACTGATTGCACAAAATTAATAATGAAATATTCTTCCCACTTTCCAGAAAGAATGGTGATAGATTGGTACTTAGAAGTAGAATAATATTTACAGGCATGGACAATAAGGAATTTTTTTTTACTATTTATATTTATTACAAGTGTTTTGTTTTTCTTTTTCTTTTGCTAAGATGTAATCGAGAAAATACAAAATACAATTTCTTCATTGAAGAAATGAAATGAAATTTTTAAATATTCATGGGAGATGTCTTATTTGAGACAAGTGTTTTAAGCAGAATTTATCCTACCATGTTGAAAAAAACTTTATTTAATCCAATCAATGATATGCCCAATGGAATTTTATATTCTCTTAATCTCTCAACATATCATGAGACCATAAAGATACAGTCTTCAACAAAAGAGTATTTGAAAAATCTTTGTTTTTCTCATTTTTTGATAAGGATATTTTAAATTCATAAAAACATCACAGTCAAAAAAGATTCCATGTAGATGAGAAAAAGTTCTTATTTTATTTATTTAGAGAAAGCTATTTTCCCAATTTCATCTTCTGAATTAATCCTTCATATTATACATTGAGTTTGGAGATAGTAGCATCTACATAGAGTACATGTATTAGATTTGACCAAGAAAATATATCACTTAAAAGATGAGAGATCTATTTCATTTAGTATTTGCTTGTTTTTATTCCAATCTTATTTACTAAATTTATTCATATAATTACATGATTAAGCTAGATTTCACACCAATTTCTCTGCATGATTCTTTAATTCCACATTAGTTTTTGCTGCTTTGTAATTTTCTGTCATTATCCACAATGTTTTGCAAAACAGCTCAAACTCTAAATTGAGATTTCTCATTTGTTTTTATGTCAACTTTTACATCTGCTGATGCAGCTTCCATTCACTGTTGTGATTATATTATTTTTCTTTGGAAAAGGGATGCATTTACTTGATATTTGTACTCTAGTACATTACACGTTATTTAGAATTGCTATTTTTCAATAGTGGGACAAATATTTCACTATTTTACAATAACTATGTATTATATTTATTGTCTACTAAACTTTATTCAGTCTTCTAATATATTGTTGGCTTTTACTTTTTTCTCTCACTAGTCTAAGGTTTGAGATCATACAAACAAAGGGTTTACAATCAACTAGAGAAAACTGTAATCTGATTGTAATCTACATCCAAGTAATTCATTCTAAAGTGACATCTACATTTTTATCCAGGCATTTTTTGATGTTAAGAAACAGTCAATTTCATAATATTAATGATATAATTAGATACATTTCAGATTCATTATCTTGCAAATCCCTTTTTGAATTTATTAGTAATCATGAGGGTTGAGGCATCTGAGAATTTTGTAAATCTTTGATCTAAATTTTTTTAATAATAAACTATATTTTCTAAGGTTTTCTTTAGCTTGTCAATGCCATTTTTTTCTGCTTTTTTTCCTCTATGACATGTTCAAATGTGAACTGATATATTCATGGTTCTTAGATTGTTTGTACTGATACTGTGTGCTACAAGGCTAAACTATCAAGTATCTTAGAAATTATATTTTCTGGTGCTTTTGGGCATGTGATAAGCAAGTTTTTAAATTCACTTCATTGTTGAGAACCTAGGAGTTCTACTTTCTTTATAGATCTGATTTATTTTATAATAAAATTACTTTGGATGTGATTTAGCAATTTCAGTAATGTATGAAGTCAATTATTGGGCAAAAATCACGTATTAAGAAAAACTGTAATGAATGCTTGTTAAGAGTCAAAGGAGTGTTTGAGACTTTATAGCCTTCACTCAATACCCTACTTTACATTCCAAGCCTCCCTTTTTGCAATTTCAAGCAAAATATGTAGTAGTGAGGGTAATTGTGTGTTTTGTTTTCTTTTGTTTGCTTTATTCTCCAAAAAACATTTATATGACACCTAAGTTTATAAAGATAACTGTTTTCATGCTTAGCTTGCTCTACAACTAGTTATATCTATAACCAAAGATTTCTAATTTGATAAAATGGTATCAGTACATTTAACTTGCTCTGTATGGTTTTCATGACCCTAGACTTAACTTCATATTATAATTAATTACTAGAAAGGACTTTAGTATTCTACAAAAAATTATAAAAGAATGATTATAATATTCATGTGAACCCACTGATTAATCAACAGATATCTAAATCCAATTAGGTTTCAAACAATCAACTTTTTAAATTAGTTTTCTGTTCATTTCTGAGTATTTTGCACATTGCTAAATTGTACTAAAGGTGAATAAATTATGTTAGAAAGCAGAGTTTAAATGAGGTACATGACAACATGTTGACTGATAATTAAAACTCTTAATTGTAAACTCATTTTTTTGTATCATCTGAGCACACAGTAGATCCTAGGTAACTGTTGATTGTTGATGTCATTAAGGTAGTAATGAATAATTTGTCTTCATTCCCTTTAATGCCTCTGGGGAAGGGCACAGAAAGAATTTTATAATATTTTTTAAAATATATGTTAATCCAGAATCTCTTAATTTAGATGTTATCATGCATCTTAGATTGATCTAAAGTAAAGTCAAAATTTGCCTCATGAAGAAGAGATTTACCGAATGCATTAATAACCTAAGGAGGTCTTAAAGAGAATAATTTTCACATTTGCTTAGTAAAGGTTAATATAGTGTTCAATTATAAATGTGTCTGATCTGTGGTAGCTTCAGTAGATCTTTTATTTGGAAGTACTCTGGAAGCGACTGCCAGTGAAAGTGAATTAATTTAATTAAACATTTATTGCATAATATTATGTCCCATCCAATGTGTTAGATTCTAAAGGAGAACCACCTGGAAACCCACCATGCCTTCATGGAACTTAGAATCTAGTAAAATTATATGATCTTGACAGTTTGAGAAGCAACATCACAATTTTTTCCCTTTGTGACCTTTCTCCTAATTATCCAAAATTACTGAAAGGAATGATAGAAATAATTTATTGAAAAATTATTTATTTTTGTATTTTGTCCCTTCTGCATGTCATACTTTCTTCTGTCATCTATTCTCTGTAGGACCTTTCTTGCATTTGGTCTTAAAATGGTCCATTTATAAAAAAATTTCAATATGCAAGGGAATATTCAAAGTGCATATAAAATCATTTATCATCTCTGCCAAAAAACCAAACAAAACAAAAAACAAAACTCACAACACTATTAACTACCTGAAAGTGAAAGCTTGGAAATTGTCTCAAAAGTGGGAGAGTCAATGATTAAAAAAAAAAAAAAGAAAAACTTCTGTAAAGAAATGTGTCTGAGAAAATTTCCTGATTTCCATTTTTGAAAAAATAGACAACATTATGACTGAGAAAGCAGCAACATTTTGCTGGCAAAGAACAAATGGTAGAACAGAATGTCATCCAAAAAGCCATTATACTTCAACTATTATGCCAAATTGTCCCATTAGTTATTCTTCTCAAACTCTAAAAACCCTATACTCCATTGTATCAAATATAGCTCAGAAAGTTAGGAATGTAAGGAAATGGAAAAACTCCTTCCTCACTTTACCAAGGCAAAGCATAAAATAGAGAACTTTGGTATGTTATCTCATTGCCACAAACTTTAGAAAGTGCAGTAAAATCCATCACATAAACTTTGTTCACACAGACAAGATTGGAGCTGTCATTAATGTCATCTTGAAAAAAAATCTTTAAAAGAAAGGCCACATTATAAGAAAGCAGGAAAAGACATCTTGAAAAAAATAGCTTCATGAAAAAGATGACAAAACCTGTAAATCCAATGTTCTAGAGTTCAGAGTCTGGTGGTGTTTTGATAAAATGATCTAATGATCTGTTCTCATATTCCTCTTTGATTTCTTTTTCTTTTTCACATTTCTTTTTTATTATTTAAATATTTTATTTGTTTTCCAATTATATACAATTGTAGTTTCTACTTATCATTTTTGTAAGGTTTTTGAATTTAAAATTTTCCCCCACCTTCCCTTCCCTTCCCCACCCCTCCAGAAAGCAATCTGATAATGTTTACTTTGTTTCCTTGCTATGCATAGATCAAAAATTGAACGTGTTGAGAGGAAAAAAAAAACATATTCTTGAGGAAGAAATAAAATATTAGAGATAGCAACATTATGTAGTACATAAGACAACTATTTTTAAAAAATTGAAAGTAATAATCTCTGGGTTTTTGTTTAAATTCCACAGTTTTTTCTATGGGTATAGATGGCATTCTTTATCGCAGGTACCCTAAAATTGTGTCTGATTATTGTATTGATGGAATGAGTAAATCCATTAAAATTGATCATCACCCCCACGTTTCCATTAGGTTGTATAATGTTCTTCTAGTTCAGCTCATCTCACTCAGCATCAGTTCTTTCAAGTCTTTCCAGGCTTCTCTAAAATCCCATTCCCACTGATTTCTAATAGAACATTTGTATACTATAAAATACATATGCCACAATTTGTTTAGCTATTCCTCAAATGATGGACATCTCCTCAATTTCCAATTTTTTACCACTACAAACAGAGCTACCATGAATATTTTTGTACAAGTGATGTTTTTACCTTTTGTCATTATCTCTTAAGGATATAACCCAGTCTCTTTGATTCTTGAACTTAAATGTAGCAATACTACCACATAGCTAGCAAATTTAAACAGTTTCTTGAAAGAGCAAAGAAGGTTCCTAGAAGTATAGCCTTGAGAAAGAGGTGGATTTTGTTTTTCCTACTTGCCTGTCAGTCAGATTACAGTTTTCTCAAATTAATTGTAAACTCATTTTTTTGCATCATTGGAGCACACAGTAGATCCTCAGTAATTGTTGCATGTTGATGTCATTAAGGTGGTAATAAAGAACTTGGCTTCATTCACTTAAATACCTCTGGGGAAGGGCACAGAATTAGCTTAATAGCTGGTATCTAAAATTCAAAGGCCACCATCACTGTTTTCAAAGGTCTTCCACCATAGAACCAGGGGATGCCTCCAGATAGCAGGGTAACCTAGGGTTGCTCAGCAGGATTGTATAAATACATGAGACTTCTTCCTTTAAAGATATCATTAAGAGTGAACCATTCAGTAGGGAATGTTTTTGGTTCATTAGCTCTAAAAGTTACTTATTGCTTTTGCTTTGCTATCTATTAAACAGACATGTGAAACCATCTGCCCTTAGGGGTCAGCTATAAATTACTATTCAGCTGCAAATTTAATTAGTAAGGCCAGTGCCAAAATAAATGACATAAAACAGTTGAAATATACCCAAGCAACTATTTACTTCAGGAGACTTCAGAAGAATCCATTAAAACTGGGGGAGAGGGGGAAAGCAAAGACCTATCCTCCCTGTACACCACTAAATTGTGTTATCATTAATTCAACACTAAATTCATGTTTGTCAAATATCATGCCATTTATTGAAAATGTTCTTGATGTCATATTCCCCTTTCAACTGCATACATTTATGTGGGTGTATGTAATGTGCATATTTGTATATGTGTATGCACAAGCATCTGTATTGAAATGTGACAGCCTCATGAAACCAAGTTATTTCACTTAAATGGATAATATTAGATAGAACCTATAAACAAGTTTGACACTTGGGAATTTGTAGTTTTCCTAAAGCAACAAAGCTGTTGAAGGTAGAGAGAGGTTGATTAAGTACAGAAGCATTAAACTTTTAATGATGTCTCATTGATACCCTGGATAATTGTTCCTATATTCAGGGGATGTCTCCATAAGTGCTCTTCCATTATTCAATAGGGCAAGGTACTTTGTGAATGCCATCAAAATCAATTATAGTTTGGCTACTTTGGGGGCCCAATGAGGCAGAGAATTAACCTCCAACTAATTTCCAAAGTCATTTACCAGCTGATAGCTTAGCACATTTACTACCATAGGCACCAGACGTTATGGAGCATTTTAAAAAAGTGCATGCTGTAGGGTGCATAAAAAGAATTATCTGGGCTTGAGATAGACTTCTAAGGTACAAACGTATTTATTCCCAATTCAGAGGAGCCCCTTGGTTCATGAATCTATGAAATTTAATTCTATGTTAAATGAATCTGGAACCAAGAGGAGACTTCCTGCTCCTTAAATGATGTGAAAGACTTCCAGACACCTGAATAAATCAAGATAAAGAGGCATTGAAACTAAAATGACACATATAAGGACAACAGAATTCTTATTAAAGGAGACGTCTGTATTTATGCTGGTGGTTGAAGACCTTACAGCAAAGCTTTGGATACAAGCATGAAGTCATCTATTTACCTTTCTATGAACCAGACTGAGTGATTTACCTTAAAAGATTTAGAACAGCTTATAAGACATGGTGATCTAGTTACTTAATGACACCTATTATTACTGGACGACAGAACTTACTGGGCTAAATCAAACTAGCATGTTAATTGAGGTTTATTATGGCAAGACCAGACTATAATTTAGAGAACTACTCAAAAGATACATTTTTTCTGAGGAGTGGTTAGTGTGCTTTTTTGGACAGCAATTCCCCTCATTTTCTTGTGCTTATTATGATCATCTTGAGGAAACTAAATAAGAATGTTTAAGAAGGAAATTCTCTCTGTCTCTGTCTCTCTGTCTCTCTGTCTGTCTCTCTCTCTCATTCTCTCTCTCTCTCTCTCTCTCTCTCTCTCTCTCTCTCTCTCTCTCCCTCCCTCCCTCCTCATAAAGCTTATTCTTCCACCTCTACTGACACTATACAGAACAGTAGTGACAAGAACAATTATTTTCACTGAGCATTTTCATTTAGAAAGTCATTGCCATTGTCCACCTTGTGAGCTTAATGGTCATTCCGTACAATAGTATAGGACATAGCATTGGAAATCAAAGACATAATTTCATAATTTGAGATGTTCTAGATTTATCACCAAAAGCAGATGAGACTAAATTCCTATTATTCTTATTCCTATTCCCCCAGACATATTGTTTCAATGCCATTGGTATAAAAGCAGAACACTTACTATTAATATATTAGCAGGAAAACATGCTTTAGAACTGGAAGGCACCTTGCACATTATCTCATTTAACCATGATTTCCAATCGGTGGAGTGATTTGCTGAAGTTTACACAGGTACCAAATGATATTGGGGATAAAATCAGGCCTTCAAACTCTAATACTCTTTTAATTATTCCTGGTTTTCTACTGATCTCTTTGTACTGTTCCTGAAAATGTGAATGTCTTTGTAATGACATTTTTAAAGGTTAGGTAAAAAGTGTCAACTCTACTATTGAAAAGTTTGAAAGCAAATGATCAGGCTCTGGAGAAGTTTCTTCTAAAGTTCTATAGCTTCCATTATAAGTGACTGAGTTCAATTGGATTCACAAAATTCAAATGAGTTCTTCCTTTCTTGATGAGTAATTTATTATGCACTTAGTAGGTGACAGCCACTGTGATAAACACTGGGGTCAGAGACAGAGATAGTCCTTATAGAGACAACATGAAAACAACTATGAATGAAGACATTATATACAGGATAATTTGGAAAGAATCAATATAGGAATATAATCACAATTAAGGGAAATTGGGAAAGGCATAGAATATGGCATTTGAGCTGAAATTCAAAGGAGATGGAAATAAGACGGTAAAGTATTAAATGCTTGGGTAGCAGTCACTGAAAATGCCACAATTAGAGAGATGAATGTTTGATGAGAAAAACATAAAGGATACCAGTTTTGTTAGATCCAAGATTACAGGGCAGGGGAATAAGATACAGAAAGACTGAACAGGGTGGCTAGGTGGCATAGTGGATAAAGCACCGGCCTTGGAGTCAGGAGTACTTGGGTTCAAATCTGTTCTCAGACACTTAATAATTACCTAGCTGTGTGGCCTTGGGCAAGCCACTTAACCTCATTTGCCTTGCAAAAACCTAACAAAAAAAAAAGACTGAACAAGTAGGAAGAACAGGTGTGAAGGAGTTTGAATACCAAACTGAAAATTTTCTATTTGATTGTAAAAGATTGATAAGAAGCTTATTGAATAAGAGGGATGTGACAGGGTCAGATATTATATTTTTAAATCTAAATAGTATTTTATTTTTCCCCAAACTACATTTGTGAAAATTTTTGTATACATCTTTAAATGATTTCAAGTTCTAAATTTATTCTCCCTCCCTTCTCTCCCCTCTTCTGAGAATAATAAACAGTTTTATAAAGTTTAAACTTGTGCTATCATATATAACACATTTCCAAATTAGTTTCAGTTATGGAAGAAGAAACAGATAAAAAAAGGAAAAAAGAACATGAATGTTTTATCTGGATATGGAAAGCAATTTCCTACCTGTCTTGAAACATATTGTTGAGAAAAGTTGGGTCATTCACTATATCATCACACATTGTCACTGACATTGTATACATTGTTTTCCTGGTCCTTCTCTTTTCACTTTGTTTTAGTTTAAACAAATCTTTCCAAATTCTTTGAAAACTGCCTGCTCCTCATTTCTTAAAATAAAAAGTACTCCATTAAGCTCATATACCACGACTTGTTGAGTCATTCCCTAAATGAGGGCATGCCTTCAATTTCTAATTTGTCACCACCACAAAAAGAGTTGCTAAAATAGTTTTGCACATGGTCCTTTTCCTGTTTTTATTCTCTTTGAGAAACAGATTTAATATTGGTATCATCACTGGATGGAAAGAAATGCCCTTTTTTTTGTTTTGTTGCCCTTTGGGCATAGTTCCAAATTGCTCTCCAGAATAGTTGGATCAGTATGTACTCTTCTTCTAATTGACCTAATAGAGTGAAAGTTCTCATGAATTACCATATCATCTTCCAATGCAGGAATATAAACAGTTAAACATGATTATTGATTTCCCTTTCTTGCTTATCTTTCTATGCATCTTTTGAGTCTAGTTTTTGAAAATCACATATTTTGTTCAACTCTGTTCTTTTCATCAGGAAAGTTTGAAAGTCCCCTATTTCCTTGAATGCCCATCTTCTCCCCTGAAAGAAAATGCTAAATTATACTGAATAATTTAGTATAATTTATAATCCAACTTCTTTTGCCTTTGCTAATATCATGTTCTAATCCCTACAATCTTTTAATGTAGAAGTCATTAAATCTGTATTATCCTTGACTGTGGCTCTATGATATTTGGCTAGATTCTTTCCAACTACTTGCAATATTTTCTCCTTGACTTGGAATTTGATATGATATTCTTGGGATTTTCAAATTAGGATCTTTCAAAAGTTGAGTGGAGGATTTAACTTTCAATTTAACTTTTGCCCTCAGATTCCAGAATATCAGGACAGATTTTCTGGATAATTTCTTGAAAGATGATGACTAGGTTCTCTTTTTTTTTGTGATTATAGCTTTCAAGTAGTCCAATAATTTTTAAATTCTTTCCTCTAGATCTATTTTCCAGGTCAGTTGTTTTTCCAAAGAAATATTTTATATTTTATATTTTTTCATTTTTTGGTTTTGTTTTATTGTTTTGTGATTTCTCATAAAGTAATAGTTTTCATCTCCTCAGTTCTAGTGGTTCTAGTTTTTAACTAATTATCTTCTTCAGTAAGCTTTTGTACCAACTTTTCCATTTGGTCAATTCTACTTTTTAAGGAAGTTTTTTTTTAAGTTTTTGCAAGGCAAATGGGGTTAAGTGGCTTGCCTAAGGCCACACAGCTGGGTAATTATTAAGTGTCTGAGACCTGATTTGAACCCAGGTACTCCTGACTCCAGGGCTGGTGCTTTATCCACTTCACTACCTAGCCACCCCAGGAAGTTTTTCTTTAGTGATTTTTTTTCCTTTCATCAATTTCTTTTTAAAGGCATTCTTCTTCTCATTGGCTTTTTAATCTTCTTTTGTCATTTGCCCTAGACTAGTTTTTAAGGTATTTTGTTCAGTATTACTTATTTTTCCTGACTCAGTTTTCATGATTTTTATTCTCATTTCTCTTCCTAATTTTTTCTTTACCTCTCTTACTTGATTTTCTGAATCCTTTTTGAGTTGTTCTATACCTTAAGATCAGTTTATATTTTTCTCAAAGCTCTGATTTTTTGTTATCTTCTTCTGGGTGTGTGTTTTGAACCTCCTTGTCACCAGAGAAACTTTCTATGGTTAGGATTTTTTTTTTTCTGTCGTTTGCCCAATTTCCCAGTCTATAACTTGATTTTAACTCTTTGTTAAGTTTTCAGTTCTTCAGAAGTGGTATGAACTAAGGAGAAGTATGTTTTCATGAACTGTGCTCTTATCTGTGAGCAACCACAAGTTCTTTTTTCTACCCAGGAACTATGAAGAGATTCCCCTCTCTCTTGAGGTCTCAAGCTCTGAAGCCCTAATGATTCTCTATTCCCTCCTACTATGACTAGAATCCCATTATAGGCAAAGCAACAGAATCCTGCATAAGCCCTAGTAAAGATACCCCTGTAATCTCCATTTGACCTTTTGTTTGAACCCCTTTCCATCAGTCATCTGAGAGCTCTGGAAACAACTTCTTCAGAGTTTAATCAATTGCCTGTGGCCTGCCTCTGGTTTGCTGGGGCAACATGCACTGGACTGTGCTCTTCTCTCACACAGGCACAACAGACCTATCCTGTTAAACTTCTCAGTTGTATTTGAGATCTGAGATGTCTAGAAACCATCACTGCATGCCACTAATTCAGTCTTCTGAAGTCCTGTACCTGGTTTACTGGGGTGGACTTTGCTGGCATTCCCTGAGCAGGACAGTGCTCCTCTCTCACCATGGTACAATATACTTTCCCTGCCCTCTTTTCATATCATAAAAGGAGTTTTGTAGGACTCCTTCTTTGCCTGTTTTTCTAAAGATTTTATATAATATTGGAATTAATCTTAACATGTTTGGTAGAATTCCCTCAAGAATCTTTCTGTCCATGGGGATTTTTTCCTAGGGAGTTAATTAATGACTTCTTCAATTTCATTTTCTAAATTGAAGTTATTTAGGCATTCTATTTCCTGATCCGTTAATCCATGTAATTTATATTTTTTATAAATATACATTGATTTCATGCAGAGTGTCAGATTCAGTTATATAATTGGGCAAAACATTTCTTAAAGATTGCTTTAATTTCTTCTTAATAGGTATTGCATTCACCTTTTATATTTTTGATACTAAATATTTGGTTTGCTTTTTTCTTTTTTTAGTTAAATTAGCAAATGGTTTATCAATCTTTTTTACAAAGAAACACCTCTTAGATTTTGTCTTAGTTCAATAGTTTTTCTTCTTGTTGTTGTTCTCAATCTTATTAATCTGACTTTTGTTTTTCAGAATTTCCAATTCTGTGCTTAATTGGGAATTTTTAATTTGTTCTTTTTCAGTTTTTAAAACTTTTTAGGTGTTTACCCAATGCATTGATTTGCTATTTTAGTTTTTTCATTTTGTTGATGTAAGAATTTAGAGGGGGCGGTTAGATGGCGCAGTGGATAAAGCACTGGCCCTGGAGTCAGGAGTACCTGGGTTCAAATCTGGTTTCAGACACTTAATAATTACCTAGCTGTGTGGCCTTGGGCAAGCCACTTAACCCCATTTGCCTTGCAAAAACCTAAAAAAAAATAATTTAGAGAAATAAAATTTCTCCGTACTGCTTAGTTCTTGTCCTTCATTAGCAAAGAAGACCAAAATGACATCATTTTGTTTGAGACAAATTATGTGTCCAACTGTGACTGATAAGGAGCTCTGAATGTTCAACTAAATAGAGCATAAATAGTCCATGGGAAGACCTGGGGTGGTTACTCTAAACTTACTTATGTCATGTTTCCTTTCAGCTGTTTCAATTCTGCCTTGCTCATAGAGTACAACACTCTCACTGATCAGGGCATATCATGCTGGAAAGTCCTGTGCCAATGTCTCCCATGCTGTACAATCACTTCTAAAGTTCTTCAATGAGTTCTTCAGGATATCTTGGTATCACTTCTTCTGATCCCCTTGTGAGCTCTTGCTCTGTGTATTATCCATAAAATAGTTTTTTTGACACTTGTACTTCTGGCATTCTAACAATGTGTCCAGCCCATCATAGTTACGTGGTAGTTTAACTGGAGAAAGGGCCTCAGTTTCTCATATCTTCTGCCAGGTGATTCTTAGAGTCTTCCTAAGACAATTTAAATGGAAGCATTTCAGTTTCCTGACATGGTGCTGGTAGACTGTCCAGGTTTCACAAGCATATAGCAATGTGGTCAGTTCAATGGATCTGTAGAATTTCAGTTTGGTAGTCAATTTATTACTTCCTCTCTCCCACACTTTCTTATGGAGTTTCCCAAATACTGAGCTAGCTTAGTCAGTGCTTGTGTACCTTCTTGGAAAGGACAATGCCAAGGTATGAGAACTTGTCCACAATACTCAAAGTTTCTCCATTTGCTATAATCAATGGTTTCACAGATGAATGGTGTGGTGCTGGCTGATGGAGCATCTGTGCTTTTATAATATTAATTTTTAGACCAAAATTAGCACAAGCAGCCAAGAATCAATTCATACTCTGTTGCATCTCAGCTTCAGAGACTGCATTGAGTGCACAATCATCTACAAACAGAAGATCATGCACCAACACTCCCTCCACTTTGGTCTTGACTTGTAGCCTCTTCAAGTTGAAGAATTTGCCATTCGTGTGGTAGCTGACGTTTAGGTCTTGTTCATCCTCAGGGAAGGTATTTGATAACATGACTGAAAACATCATACTGAAAAGTATGGGAGCAAGGATACATCCTTGTTTCACTCCATTGGTGACCAGGAAATCTCAAGAACATTGTCCATTATCCAGAACCCTGGCATGCACACTATCATGAAATTGATATACAGTACTGATAAATTTCTCAGGGCAACTAAATTTTGACATAATTTTCTATAAGCCCTCATGACTGACAGTATCAAAGACCTTGGTCAGATATTCAGATGTTTGTTTTGTTCATGACATTTTTCCAGCAGTTGGTGAGAAGCAAGAACCATTTTGGCAGTACCTCTATGCTTTCTGAAACCACACTGGCTCTCAGGAAGGTGACCATCTTCCAGAAGAAGGCTCAGTCTATTGAGAAGGACTCTGGCTAGAATCTTACCAGTAATGCCTAAAAGGGAAATACTCTTGTAATTGTTACAGGGAAATCTATTCCTTTTACCTTTATAGATATGAACAATGGATGCATCCTTGAATTCTTTGGGGATAACCTCTTTATGGCATATAACCTAGAAAATTTCAGTCAGTTTTTAGATGAGAAACAAACCCCTGACTTTATAGATCTCAGCTGGAATAGAATCAGCACCAGGTTGAAAGTGGAAAGTACTTGAAAGAAGTGGAATGGCATTCAAAACCTCTTCTTCAGTTGCAACTTCAGCTAGGGACTGAATGACTTCAACTTGAGGTAAATATAAATAGTCAATGGTTTCTGCATTGTTTGCAGTTGGTCTGTTAAGATCACTATGGAAGAGCTCAGTCCATCTCCCCAGGATCTTGTTGCTATTGTTAATCAATGTGGATCCATAAGCACTGAGTAATGGCCTACAAGGAATTGTAAAAGCATTTTGGTTTGTTGTTGTCTGTATAAAATTGAATTTCTTCTGCCTTCTTACTTAGCTAAAAGTCCTGCATTTCTCTAAACTTCTCTTTACTTTTGATGGAATTAAATGTTGCCCTCTTAGAAATGGATGAAGTTTCCTGCTGGCAAACCCTGTGGAATTCTCATTTTTCATTTAGCAGGGTCAGTATTTCACTATCATTTTCATCAAACCAGTCTTGGTGTTTACAAGTATTCTGACCCAGATGAGCATATTCAGTGCTGTATACCAGATCTCTGAAAGCTGCCCACTCTTTTTCTGATCCACTGTTGCCAACTGTGTGTTGGCTCAGTTTTCCCTCCTAGTTAACAACAAGCTCTTTCTGCTTAGAGAGACCCTCTATTTTGACATTAATTCTTCCAAGATTCATTGTGCCTTGGGTCCACCACTTTGTTTGAATATTAATATTTAACTTAGAACGAGTCTGTGATAAGTCCAGCACTCTGCACCACACATTGCCTTTGTCACACTCACATACTGTCTATCTCTTCCTTATGATCACAAAGGCTAGCAAAAGGCATTATATGAAGACAGTGTTTGTGATGAGAAGGAAATGAGATGCACAAGTCTTCAGTAGTAAGTTACCATTGCTGTTGCTGTTACAACTCCATTCCTCCCAAGGATCCCCTGCCATGTCTGGAAATCTGAGCCTACTCTACCATTATAGTCACCCAGAATTATAAGCTTGTTCTTGTCCTCTTTTGATATATTGATGATAACAGTCTCTAGGTCTTCATAAAAATTTTCTTTAACTTCATCAGTATTTGTCATGGTGGGAGCACAGGCACTGATGAAGGTGGCATGGTATTTTCCTGGAAGTGGCAATCTCATTGACAAGAACCTATTGTTCATTCCTTTTGGTAGACATTCAAGAATGTTGACTAGATTAGGGTTTGGTTTTTTTTATGTTTTTTTTTTTGCAAGGCAAATGGAGTTTAAGTGGCTTTCCCAAGGCCACACAGCTAGGCAATTATTAAGTGCATGAGACCGGATTTGAACCCAGGTACTCCTGACTCCAAGGCCGGTGCTTTATCCACTATGCTAGATTAGTTTTGATTGCAAAATCTACCCCAGCTTCACAGCATTCCTCCTCACTGTGGCCACTCTAGACAAATGTGTATCCAGTTCAGACTTCAATAAAGTGGCCCTCATTTGCCAGTCTTGTTTCACTCAGTGCTGGTATTCAATATGATGCGTACTGAGTTCTCTCTTTCTCTCTCTCTTGCTTTGTTTTTTTCTTTTTATGCTGAGTTCTCTTGTAACAGGACTTTTGAATCTTTTTTTTTCTATGAGAGTGTTTATGTTCCATGCACCAGTGGTGAGTGGAATATTCTTTTTTTTTAAGTTTTTTATTTATATTTTTAAATTATTTTGTACAAATGATTTTTATACATTATTAAAATATTTTTGTTTAAGAGTAAACATAATAACCCCCTCCATCCAAAAATATGGAACCTCATGAGCAATAAAGGAAAGAGGAAGAAAATTAAAATTAAAATTAACAAAATAAATAATAATAACAACAATAACAACACCACCACCACCAATAATAATAATAATAATGATAAGGGCAGCTAAGTGGCACCTTGGAAGAAGCACCAGCCCTGGAGTCAGGAGCACCTGAGCCCAAAACCAGTCCCAGACACCCAACAATTACCCAGCTGTGTGACCCTGGGCAAGCCACCCCAACCCCACTGCTCTGCAAAAACCAAAAGTAAAATTAAGTAAAATAAAGTAAAGTAGTTACTAATAATAATAACAATAACAACAACAACAACAACAATAATAATAATGGGGGTGGCCAGGTGGTGCAGTGGACAGAGCACCGGCCCCAGAGTCAGGAGCACCCAGGTCCCAATCTGGCCTCAGACACCCAACAATCACCCAGCTGTGTGACCCCAGGCAAGCCACCCAACCCCAACTGCCACCCCACAACAACAACCACAACAACAACAACAATAATAATAATAATAATAATAATAATAAAAATGTGCTTCAGTCTGTGTTCCAACACCACCATCTCTGCTGTGGGTGGATCACATTCTTTAGGATAAGTCCATCACAAAAGCTACTTCCATAATTTTCCACTGTTGCCATTGCTGATAGCACCTCCCTTCATTTGTACTTCCCCACTACCATACACTATATTTTCTCTCTCCTTTCACTCTGTCCCTCTTCTTCAATGTGCTATAGGGTAGCTGAGTGGCACAGCAGACTAATCACCAATCCTGAGGCCAAGAGGCTCTGAGTCCACCCAGCAACCACCTGGCCCTGTGGACCCAGACAGGCCATCCAATCCCAGCCCCTTGCAAGAAGTAAAAAAGAAAATATGTTACATCTGACCACTCTACCCCATGGTCCACCCTCTCCTCTATCATTCACATTCCCCCCCATCCCCTGTCCCTCTTCTCTCCTTCTTATTCTAGATGTCTATACCCCATTGAGTATATATGCTGTTTCTTCTCTGAACCACCTCTGATGAGAGTGAAGGTTCCCTCATTCCCCTTGCCTTCCTCCCTTCCATATCATTACAATAGCTCATTGTAATAAAAAAGAATCTTATTATATGAAATATCTTAGCCTATTCTACCTCCCCTTTCTCTTACTCCCATTACATTTCCCTTTTAGCTATTGACTCCATTTTTACAATATATTATATCTTCAAACTCAGCTCTCTCCTGTGTCTCATCCATAAAAGCTCCTTCTACCTGCTCTATTAAATGAGAAGTTTCCTATGAGTATTATCAGTATCATTTTTCTATGCTGGAATACATGTAGTTCATCATCATTAAGTCCCTCATATTTTACCCTGCTCCTCTGCTCTTTGTGCTTCACCTGAGTCCTGTACCTGAAGATCAAACTTTCTGTTCAGCTCTGGCCACTCCAACAAGAACATTTGAAATTTCCCTGGTTTGTTGAAAGTCCATCTTTTTCCCCTGGAAGAGGATATTCAGTTTTGCTTGGTAGTTGATTCTTGGTTGTATTCCAAGCTCTTTTGTCTTCCAAAATATTATATTCCAAGCCTTATAAGTTTTTAATGTAGTTGCTGCTAAGTCCTGTGTGATCCTGACTGCACCTCCATGATATTTGAATTGTGTCCTTCTGGCTGCTTGTAAAATATTTTCTCTTTGACTTGGGAGTTCTGGAACTTGGCTATAATATTCCTGGGGGTTGTTGTTTTCTATGGATCTCTTTCCAGGGGAGATCAGTGGCTTCTCTCAATTTCTGTTTTTGCCCTCTGATTCTAGGATATCTGGGCAATTTTCTTATAGGAATTCTTTAAAAATGAGGTCAAGGCTCTTTTCCTGATCATGACTTTCAGGGAGCCAAATAATTTTTAAATTATCTTTCCTGAATCTGTTTTCCAGATTAGTTGTTTATTTCAGTGAGATGTTTCATATTTTCTCCTAATTTTTCATTCTTTTGATATTGAACTATTGTATATTGACTTCTCATAAAGTCAACAGCTTCCTTTAGTTCCATTCTACATCTGAAGGATTTCTTTTCCTCGGAGAGCTTTCTTAGCTCTTTTTCCATCTGACCAATTCTGCTTTTTAAAGCATTCTTCTCAACAACTTTTTGAACTGTTTTATCTATTTGGCCTAAGCTGGTTTTTAACATGCTATTTTCTTCAACATTTTTTGGATCTCCCTGAGTGAGCTGCTGACTTGTTTTTCATGTTTTTCCTGCATCTCTCTCATTTCTTTTCCCAATTTTTCTTCTATCTCCCTCACTTGATTTTCACAATCTTTTTTGAGCTCTGTCATAGCTTGAGCCCAATTTCCATTTTTCTTGGAGTCTTTAGATACAGGAGCTTGGACTTCCTCATCTTCTGACTGAGTATTTTGATCCTTCTTGGGATCATAGACAAAGTATTTCTCAATGGTGTTCCTCTTTTTTCTATTTTTACTCATTTCTCCAGCCTGTTCCTGGTCTTTCTTCCTGAGCTTTTGAGTATTTTTGGAACCCCACCCCCCCTCAGCACCACAAGGATCTCAGTGTGTGAAGCTCTGTCCTCCCTCCTGGTCTATGAAAGACCACAAGCACACTGCTCTGCCACTGGGCTAAGTGGGGGGGTGCTGTTCTATGGGAGGTCTAGACTATGATCAGTATCTGAATGTGGTCAGAGCCCCAGAGTCCTGTTCCAGGGACAGAGGACAGATCTCAGCAGTCTTTCTCTATTCCCCTACCTAGGCTGAATACTCAAGGCTCCTTTGCCTGGGGGATCCTACTTACTGGCTCTGCCTGCTTCTGGTTCCTGGATCTGGGCTGCTGTGGCCACTCTGCTAGCTGAGTGCCCTGAGGGCTGGTTTTCAAGACTCGCACTGGCAGAGGTTCCCCCTTTGATCTTCCAAGTTGTTCTTGGTGCTCCCCAGTGTAGGTCAGGAAACTGCCCCAGCTGCCTGAGCTGTGGCTCCCAGAGCCCTGGGGCTGCCTCCAGGAAGCTGAAGTTCTTTCACTCTGGAGGCAGCCCCTCTAACCCGGTGGAGCAGAGCCTTTCCACTAATTTCCAGGTTACCCTGGGCTGGAGAACTGCTTCACTGGATCCCTCTGTGGATTCTGTCTCTCACAAATTTAGTTAGAGTCTTTATTTTATAAGTTTTGAAAGAGAGCACATAAGAGAATTTCTTCTTCTGTTGCCATCTTGGCTCTGCCCCTACCCCTCAACGGATAATCTTTGAAGAAGTTTTTGTAGATTTTTGTTTGTTTGTTTCTAGACCACCTGTGGGATCCCTGCAATTAGGCCAGGGTAGGGTAAGGAGATAATGTTAGGAGCATAGTTTTAGACCCTTCCTCACATCAAGGAGGTGAGGAATATGATCCTTTAAAGGACTGCTCAGTCATCCAGAGGGCTGCCAAATTTCTCTTGGTGGAGAAGGGACCTCATGACCTGAACTGCCTGTGTGCAGGGTTATAACTATGCTTCCAGTATATCTACAACTGCTGCTTTGTCACTTGTCTGTTACCACAGGCCTTTGAGAAATGGTTATGAGTGATGTCTTTTGTTGTGTGAGCAAATTGGATTTAAGTGAGATAGAACTGCATGAAGTCATACATCTCCCTCTCCCCTCCAAAGTCTTCATGATCCAGCATAGCAAGACAGAGTCAAGACAATTGGTAATGACACTAGATGCAGTGAATGACTAACCAAACTCTAAGCACTCCACAATACCTGTGTTAGCAGGTTCTTGGCTGTTGGAATGAATTGGAATGCCCATTCCAAGACTTCACATGTTTGGGGTAGATACCCACCCGCCACTCACTGATGAGGTTGACTCTCCTTTGGTTACCCTCTACCCAGTTTAGCCTGCTAGCCAAAACAGTTAACTGGGTTGTGGCTCCTGTGCATGTTATATTTTCTGGGAGCCACAGATGAGAGTTAGGTGGCTCAGATGGACACCAAAGGTGGAAAGCAACCCTGAAAAGTGCTCAGCAGCCCTCATACCAAGGTGTTAGTCTTCATTGACCATACCCTACACCTTACTATTGCTTCAGATACATTTCATAAATTTTGGTATTTTTTTAAAATTGTTGTCATTCTCTTAAAAGAAGTGATTGATTAGTTTTATAATTTCTTCTTTGACCTATTTATACTTTAGAAATAGGTTATTTAGTTTCCAGTTAATTTTTATTCTATCTTTCCACTTATTGCATTAGGATATGAAGAGCATAAACTCCTATTTGACCTTTCAAGAGTTCTTTCTGAACTTGAAATCCCTTCCCATTTTTATTTGGGGTATTGCACATAAGGATTTGACCTTGTTGGCCTTTTTTGAATTTGTGTATTGGTCTTTTCTGTCACCACAATACTTTTCTATGGACATATTACTTTTAGTTATTTTTGTTGATTTTTGGTGGGGTCTATTACCTTTCTTTTAAAGTTGAGTTCTATACTCGAGTTTCTTGTGCCACTGGCTACAAGTCCTAGTTGTTTACCTGGTGTCTTGTTGTTGTCTCCATGGAACATTCTTGTGTCTGGTGCTGTGCTGTGTTGAGATGGTGGGGTGGGGGTAACTTTCATTTCTAGATGCTTTAAATTATCTGCTGCTGAGTTAGGGTGCTAGTGGTGGTGTCTGTTGTGTGCTGAGGTTTGGTGTGGTGATTCTGTGTTTTTTCTGGGATTACACTAAAGCATGATGTATTCTAGCTGCTGGAGGAGGATAGCTGTCTGCCTGGAGCTGTACTGAGGCATGTGGTAATTCTAGGGACTGGAGTCTGCTGGTTTCCCTGGCTATACTAAGGTACTTTGGAGGTCTTGATGTTTACATTTGCCTTCCCCACCACACTGGGACTCAGGATAGTCTACTGGTTTGTTGAGGTGTGGTTTGCAGCTGTCTTGCTTGGATGCTTTCTATCCTGAACTATGTTCCCCTGCTCCCCTTATATTGCAGTGAGACAGACCTCTGAGGTTCCTCCAAAATTTCTGGGCTAAAAGATGATTTCACCTCTTCCCTTTGCTTGTTCTGTTATTCCAGTTTTTGGTCTGGGCTGCTATTTTATGGTTATTTGGAGGTAAATATGGGAAGGTTAAAAAGACTTACTACTTACTTTGTCATCTTGACTCCCAGTAGTGGAATTTCTAGATTTATTATTTAGGAAGATTAATTTGACAGTGCAGGAGAGAATGGATTGTAGTGAAAACAATGATTCTAACCTTTTGGCAATTGAAATATTTCAAGCATAAGATGACAAAGGCCACCAAGGTGGTAGCAGTGTCAAAGATGAGAACAGGAGATATGTAGAAAATGTTATGAAGATAAATTCAGTAAATCAGCAACAGATTGCATTTGGGAAGGGAGTGTGAAAAAAATTCTAAAACACAATTATAATAGTCCCTAAACTGAAGACACTTTCATTTAATGTTCTTTCAGTATAAGCCATTCTATTTATTACCTTTGTACTTCTGCAAAACTGATTCTAAAATAAACTCTCTTCTCACCTATGCCTCTAAGAAAGTCTAACTGACTTCACAGTATAGTTCAAGGATCATCTTCTATAGCTCATATCTTGATCCTTTCCAGTTATTGATATTTTCTCTTTTAAAATTATTTGTCTTTCAGAGTTATGGGGAGAAAGGACAGTGTAAGCTTGATTTCAAGCAAGGGTATCCAACTTTTAGCACTTATGGACTGAATCACCAAGAACTATATACAGAATTCAATACCCATTCATAAATAACGTGCAGTGTCACCAACAAACACAACCACAAAATCAAGGTCTGCCTGCTTGAATGGACCTGAAGGGTCACTGCAGCTGGGGCCAGTGGGCAGCTTAGACAGCCCTGATTAAAGGTATCTATTTTGTGATTCTTTTCTTCACTTCAGAGAAAGGGCAAATATTCTTTGACTCTTTCCAGTTTGTTTTTCTGCAGAATAAAGATAGTCCTTCTACTGGCTTATGAGCTAGAACTGGGATCTACATGCAAAAGTCCCTAATGACTCAAGCTAGCTCTCTTTTTGCTGGCATAAAACTAGACAAGGAAGGCTATAAATGTTTAGTAGTCAATTAAATGCCCACTTTAGCCACATATGAAGTGGAAAGTAAGAAATCATGTAATACCTGCATATGTTTTGTACTGTAAAGCATCCTCCATGT